>NC_045543.1:35273823-35393823 GCF_009769535.1 Thamnophis elegans
AATGAAATTGGTCTGTAGTTTTGTATTTTTTGTAGATTGGTTTCTTCTTTCGGGATTAGCGATATTATTGCTTCCGTCCATGATTCAGGCATCTTGGCTGTTCCTAAAACTTCGTTAAACATTTCCACTCCTAGTTCTTCCAATATTATTTTATTATATTTGTATAGCTCCACCGGTATTCCATCTGGTCCTGGGGTTTTATTATTTTTCTGGTTTTTCAGTACTAATTCCACTTCGGCTAACGTTATCGGCCTGTTTATCGCCTCCCTTTGTTCTTTTGAGATTGGTGTTATCTTTTCTGTGTTTAAATAATGTTTTATCTTGATTTCCTCCATACTATCTTGCGCGTATAGTTTTGCAAAATATTTATGAATAATATGCTTCTTTTCTTCCACTTTGTATTGAATTCTTCCCTCATCATCTTTTAGTTGATATATCATACTTTTTTCTCTTTCATTCTTCAATCTGTATGCCAACCATCCTCCAGGTTTGTTGGCTTGTTCATAGTAATTTTGTCTGGCAGCTTTAATTTTCTGTGCTAATTCCTTTTGTTATTAAGTTGATCTTATGTTCTACCATCTCTCTTTTTTCTTTTTTAATTTTATTCTCCGAGTCTTTTTGTAGTTCAGCTTCGGCTTCTATAAGTTCTTTTTGCATACATTCTTGTTGCTCTTTTTGTTTCTTTTTGTTTTCTAGTTTTTTTTCGCCATGTAGGCAATCATGAGGCCTCTTTTGTATGCTTTCATAGTATCCCAGAGATTTTGAATTGTGGTGTCTTCTTTTTTATTTATTCTAAAAAATAGTTTTAATTCTTTCTCCAGCATTTGAGTGTATTCTATTTCATTTACAATATTTGAATTCATCATTCATCTTTTTCTTCTTCTTTGACCTTTCCATCTTAATTTTATTGGATTATGATCTGCCCACTCATTTACTTCTATTTCAATTTCGTCTAACTGATTACATAGACCAGATGAGATCCAAGCCATGTCAATTCTTGATAGGGACTGGTGGGGATTCGAATAAAAGGTATATTGCTTTCTTGTTTTGTGCCTTTCTCTCCAAATATCCTGTAGTTTATATTCCATTGCCATCTCAAAAAAGGTTTTGGGTAACATATTTTGTTTTGTTTTATTTTTCTCTTTGCTTTCATAGTCCATTTTTTAAAATCCACTATTGCATTATAATCTCCAACTAAGCAAATATTTTCATATTCTAATACGTTTATTTTGTGTAATTTTGTATAGAATTCTTCTTGTTTCTGATTTGGTGCATATATAACTATTAATAATATCGTTTTTTCTCTTGTCTCTAATTCAATCATTAGCATCCTGTCTTCTTAATCAGAGTAGACTGCTTTGGAGTTTATTTTTTCCTTTATATATGTTGCTATCCCTCTTTTTTTTATCTGACAGTTGTGTACATAATTTCCCTGGTTTTTTGTTTTCCAGTAAATTCCTATGTTCTCTTTTAATATGCACTTCTTATATACAGGTTATATCTACCTTCAGTTTCTTAAGTTTATTAAACATTTGCACTCGTTTTTTTGGTGCGTTCAGTCCATTCAAGTTCATCGAGATAATTGTTATTTCCTGGTCCATCTTTAGATAGGGTGTTTTTTGTTGCTTCTGGTTTGTATCTGACTTTTTCCTCTCTAGGTCCTCTTTCTAGGTCCTCTTTACTTCCTTGTTCTTCTTCCTATGTGCAGTATTTTTCATAGAATTCCTATGCTTCTTCTATATTCTCTATCTTATATCTTTTTCCTTGCCAAGATACCAATACCCCTTCTGGTACCAACCATTTGTACATTATTCTATTTTTATTTAACTGATTTGTTAAAAATTGGTATTGTCTACATTGTTCACGAATTCTCTGTGGAATCTGTTTAAGTGTGATCAACTCTTTTCTCTGGAATGTAATCGTCCCTTCTCTGGTTTTTTGTACACTTCGTCTTACGTGCACTTCTCTCGGGAGCCTATGTCTTCTGGCATAATTAGTATGCACAAGGTAAGCTTTATCGATGTCCCCTCTCAACTCTTGTTCTTTTCTCTGTAGAATTTCGGTGAAGATTTGATCATTTTTTCCTTTCAGGTCTTCCTCCTTTTCTTCCAGTATGTTTTGGAATGTTAGATAGAATGAAGCTCTTTCATTTTCAAGTCAGATTATTGATAACTCTAATTCTTTATTAACTTGTCTATATTTCAGCTCCATTTTTTCCATCTTCTGATCTGTTTGTTCTATTTTTGTTTTGATGTTCTGGCTTTTCTATTCGTTGATTGATAAGGCATTCTGTATCCTTTCAATTTTGTCATCCACATTTTTGATATTTTCTTTCAATTTTCCCATTTTATTTTTCATTTCTTCATGATTCCTCCTTGTCTCTTCATGATTTGTAGCTGTCACTTCTTGGTTTTTCATCAATGTCTCTTGTATCATCTGGAGCATCAATTGCATACTCTGCATTGTTGGTGCTGGTCCCGTTGTTCCTGCCATCATTCTGCCTTTCTCCAGCCCAATAGATCTTTGATTTGAGGGGGAGGATGTTGCTGAAGCCAGATTGGATGTTGTTTTTTTCACTAACTTTACTGAAGTTGCCATTTTTATCCCCCTATTTATCCTTGTCCACAATTGCATATAGATTCTACTTTACTTCTACTTCATCAGCAATATCAGTGGTATCAATAATTATATATCTCAATATTTAACAATAATTAACTTTCCTTAATATCACTTTTCAATATCTAAACATTCCTACGTATTATTCTATTCCGTTTTTGATCCTTAATTATTATATATCATAGAGTTATATATCACACTGTTATCTTATACAAATAGATGTCTCTCAATTGCATCAGTTACACAGGTACTCAATTCTAGTAATAAATTTCTCTCTATATATATACTCCAGCTTATGTCACCATTGGTTTTCTTGCATCAGACTTCATGGTTCAAATTTATAATCCACTAGGTGTCACCCTCTCCTCTGTATCACTGTTAGTGGCAATCAGTTAGTACAACAAGTCCAGCAGCAAAGGCAAAATAAAGAGGGGTGGGTAAAGAAGCCCTCTAATTGTTCCAAAACAATTCTCTCTCCACTGTCTCTGGTACCATTCCAAGTTCTGAGGAGAATAAATACTGTATATTTGTAAGGTGTCCCCTCCAAAAAAAGAAAAAAAAAAAGAAAAAGAGTGCTTGCTCCCTTTGTTAACTGAGTTTATTGTTCACGGTTGAAACTCTTCAAAGCTCAAAGCTATTCTTTGGAAAAACAAAAGAGTAGAAGGAAGAGCAAGAAGAAAAAAGTCAACAACCAACCCGACTGTTAAACAATCCTTTATGTGCTTTCCAAGTTTTCTCAGCAGTTACTATGTCTTTGGGTATGTTTCTTATATCTCCTACTTTGTAACTTGGATTTCCATCCTTTCCATCACTCTCTACTTTGTCGTTGTTATTGTTTAATTTCTTATTTCTCTTTACTCCATACCTCCTTATGTCATTGGCTATCTAGTGGTTTTTGCTTGGAATTTGGTTCTAACGGTCATGAAGATTGCACCCCTCCCTAATTTTAATTAAAAGTCCTTTTGATAAGATGAGCCAGTAATTTTCCAAATACATTGTTTCCAGTTCTTGTGAGGTGCAGTGCATCCCTTGTCAGTAGCCCTTCATATTGATAATGCAGACCATGTATTAGGAAGCTGAAGTTCTGTTGATGACACCAGTTTTTAAGCCAGTGTTTATTTCTAAAATTCTTTTCACCCACATTGTATGTTGGCCTTTTGTTGGAAGTATAGATGAAGTCATCACTTATGCTCCCAATTCTTTAACTTTTTCCCGAGCTGTTCATAATCTTTTGTTATTGTTTTCAGATTCATTGTTTTGTCATTGGTCCCCACGTGTAGGAAAAGAAAAAGCTAGTAATCTGTGGAGTTGATTATTTTAGTAAGGTGCTCAGTTACATTTTTTTTATTTTTGCTTCAGAAGGCAATATACTTCCCTAGATTGATTGCCTGGTCTGCAATATAGTTTCTGTTCCCCTAAGAATTGAATCTACTATCACCAATATTCACCATTTTTTCCCTAGGAAAGTCTGTAATACTTTTTTTTCCTGTCTCAGGAATGCTAGGTTATGCCTCTTTTTTTAAGAAACTATGAATGAATGCTCTTTTGTGAGTGTCTGTACATTTTCTTCCAGGAGAAGCCTAGAAAAGTGATGTTCAGTTCCAGAGGGGTTTCATTGGAGTGGGCTATGGTAAATAATAGGTGTTTTGCTTTTGCTTTTGGTTGTTGTTTTCTTCTAAAAGTGACATGTTTCCATCAGTCTTGCTCTTTAGGTAGATATGTAGGTACATTTTTACAGAAACTGTTTGTTCCCCATTGTGTTTGATTTGAGTGTATCGCTTTTCTTCTTTATGTCCATATATGGGGGGGGGAGGGGTTCATTATTTTTAAAAGCTTTTTGCTCCCTATTGTGTTTTATTTTGGTGTAGATTTTTGTTTAGCTTGGGATTTCTCTCTTTATTCATTGAGTTTCAGAGTTCCTAGAGTTGCCTCTAGACCCTTTACTTTTTCTTCTAGTAATTCAAGTAGTTTATATTTGATACATATGTACATAGTTTGGGTCCTTTCTGGGCATAAGCTGAAACATATGGCACACTTTGCAAGTCACTATAGTGTCAGTCTCTGTTGCCATGACTGTCACATCTAGGAAAACCTGAATCTGAAAGCTTTCAGGTTTTCCCACCCAAATTAAAGTTCAGGTCCCTGCCCAGCACCCACATGTCCATCACGTGGTCAAATCAGGCACCATCCCAACTGAAGATGCTTCCCAGTCACACCACTCCAGGTGCAGGGCAAGATGTCCTTGACTTTTCAAGGCAGAAATATTATTGTGACTATATCTATCCCACTCCATATAATCCCCCTCCCAAATTCCCAAAGGATTAAATGTTGCAGGCCTGAAGGCCCAATGCAAAAGATGGCTTCCAGGCCTGACAATGACTTTATTTCTTTGTTTGCTAAAAAATTAAAACTTTCTAAAAATTAAATATTTTTCCTATTGCAAAGTGTTAGTTTACAATAGTTCTTGACTTTTTGTTCTCTGTCTTGAAAAATTCTTCACTGCTTTCCCTGTTTAAAGTACCCATCTCTTTTTCTGTGGTTTTCCTCCTCTTAGATCATTAAGAATTTAAAAATTTCTAAAGAATTACAATTAGTAAACTATTTTTAAAATGTTTAATTGAAAAAATAAATTGAAAAATTAAAAAAAATTAAAAAAGGAATTGTACAAAAATATTTAAAAAAATTAAAATTAAAAAGATTTAAAAATTGAAAAAGAATTTAAATTTAATAATATTTAAAAGTTGAAAAAGATTAAAATTTGAACAAAGAATATAAAAATTGAAAAAAATATAAAAAATGTGAAAAGGAATTTTCTTTAAAAAAGTAATTGAGAAATTTTAAAATTTAAGAATTTACAAGAGTCCTTGGCTCTTTATGAAGTAATGTGCACTTCTTTTTTTAAAAAAATAGTCTCAGACTATTTTCTAGGAGTTGCTTTGCTCTTAACCCTCTACTCCCTCCCTTGAAAGTTTGTCCCTTTCCTCCCAGTCCACAAGTGTTTTGTAGTTATCTTTTTTTCCTGCTTTCTTGCTCCTGTGTTGCCTGGCCACAGGTACGCTGTGCTGATGTGGTCAGTCTGCTTAGGTGGTCCACTGTGCTGGTCTCAGATTGTAATGACCTGGGGCTGGGCATGAAAACAACACAGCCGGAGTGAAGGCTTAATTCCCTTTTATTGCAGTTAAGCCTCTAACTCCCCCCCCCAAGTTTCCACAGTTCACTGTAAGTCCAAGAGCAATGCTCCAAACACATCCACACACCTCCACTAGTTCCTGGCTGCTGTGAGTCGAGAGAAGTAGCCAGTTCTGAGAGCAAACACAGTTCAGGAAACGTGGTTCTAGGGAGTCTTTGTCGCATGGAGGGATCACTGGGGCTGCAGCCCAATCTGAATACTTGTCCATGGCCAGGTCAAGCAAAGCGAGGCACGTTGAATCCAGGTAAAGCAAGGTTAAGCACAATAACACAAGGTGGCAAGATGTTGACAACTACAAGCATGGCTGGAAAAAGACAACACTTGTTCCTGACAAACGCCCTTCCTCAGTGCATCTCTTTAAATCTCATTCCTCAGCTGAGCCTTGTGACAAGGGTCCAAGTCATTGGTTCACCCTGTGCTGATCTAGCCTCCTCTCCACTCTCTGTGCTTGAGGATTGGGTGGGGGAGGCAATCACTCCTCCCCAAAGCTCTGGTGCTCCTCTGCTCTGCTGCCAACTCTTTCCCTCTCTTCCTCCCTCACTCAGTTGTCCTGTGCCCTCTCTCTGTTGCCGGCCACGTGCCTGAGGGACCTGGGACTACCTCGTCCTGCTCCACGGGTCATTCCTCAGGAATCATAGAGGCCCCACCATTGTCTTCCATTGGCTCCAGCTCCATCTCATCCTCCACCTTGGACCCAGGCTCTGATGGGGCCATGACACCAATGCTGCTAGTCTATTGCACTGCTCTCAGCCATTGCTGTGGGTGCTGTTGCTCAGTTGGTCCTCTGTACTGCTCTTAGTCACTGTTCAACTAAATAAGCCTCCTCTTTCTGTTATTTAAAGTGTCCTCTCAAGGGCCAGAAAATGACAGGCTCCAGCACAGACTCTGCTAATTAGTAGAGAATTTGAATTGTCAATTGATCCTCATGACACATGGATTTTCAATTGATTACTTTAGGAGATCCTCATACCAGATACAAAAAAGAGGATTCTCTCTCTTTCCTTCTTTTTCTAAACAGTGTGCAATCATAACATGCCCAGCCCAGTTCTTTCTCTAGCCACAGTCATGCAGAGTGAGGGAGAGAGTGTGGGGGGGAGGGAGGGAGGGGGAGAGAGAGGGAGAGAAGATTTGCAAGAAAAGATTAAATAAAACCATAAAACATTTTCATTTGGCATTCTTCGGAATGCATAAATTGAATTCTGTGAGAGATCTGCACTGTAAACAAATGGGCAAGTGCAATTTGACATGAACAAAATGAAATTTCATTAAGAGGTACATCACATATGCAATGCCACAATGTACTACATCAAACAATACAATTTCAGCATACAATACAATTCAAGCAAGATCTAAAAGAAGAAGGTGATCTTAACTGTCATGATGTGGAAGCTTACTTTCAAGATACCCAATCATAAACTGATAAAATTGGACTTCATGTAGTTTCAGTCAAAAAATTCTTGTAGTAGTTATCACATTTTCAAGTAGAATAGTTGTAAGATACTAAATTGGAAAGATGACAGAAGATTTCTGCTCACTAAATCATTACATTATGGAAATTATATTACAGCTGAAAAGGTACGTTGAAACTTTCTTCTGCAGATTTAAAGTAGGAGTGAACCACTGTTGTCATCAAGCATAATTTCGATTATCTCTTGTATCTCTTGTATCCATGTTGGCTGTTTCCACCAGTCAATTCTAGCATCTTCTAGACTAGTGGTGGGTTCCAGATCCCGTTGCAACCAGTACAGTTGCAACAGGGCTCAGTGTCCTCCACATGAATGTGCGCAGTGTGTGCACACACACGCGTAGTGCGTGCATGCATCTTACCATCCACCGATGACTCCGCAAGCCTCCGTAATGCTCCAGCTGCTTGGCGGAGCATCTTGCACCATGCATGTGTGCAGAAGCGCCAAAGGGTTTAAAGACAGGTAAGGAGCGCGGGCAGGTCGGTGGGCCCTTTGGAGCACAGTACCGGAACAGTACTCGGTGCTCTGGGCAGGCTCTGGTATGCCCATACAGGGGCGTACCGCCTGCAACCCATCACTGTTTTAGACTCAAACAAACATTGGTGTGTCAACAGTGTGGTAATGGGGACAGACTATATATTGTGTCAGTAAAGGTCAAGTAATGTTAGAAATTGCTGTGTGTTGCAAGTAGGGAAATGTCCTAGATTTAAATGGAGTTGGAATTAAAATATCTTCAGGCTATATATTGCCTATACTTGTCTTAAAACATATGAACTGAAGAGAAGAGATAAAAATAGTTGAAGCAATTATTTCAGAGTAATGTAAACAGAGTAGGAGAAGGACATTTTAACTAGATGGTGTACATATCTCTGTAGAACTGGAAGGATTTTCACTAAGAATGCTCTCTGTGGAACATAGGTAGAATGAAGATTTTCTGTTGCTTTCATTTTTCCATTTTTGACTATTTCATGAAGTTATTTGAAATTTATTCTAAGCTTAAGCCAAATTTTACTGAGTTCCTCAAACAATGGCAAATTCTTTCAATAATTCTTGGCCACTGATTTTGGTGGCATGATAAAGAGAAGTGATCGAGATTTACTAGGCTACCTTCAGATGACCACTAAAGTACTTTAGAGTTGGTGCAATTTCTCCTGCAACTTTTCCACTGATTGGAAAAAAGAATGGGCCAGAAAAAAATTCTGATTGATCAAATGATTAAATGTACAGTATATCCTATCTTTTTATCAACTAAATATGTCTCACTGTGATATACAATAAGCATGAAATAAAAGAAAGGAAACTAAAACACAGTTTAAAACTACCAATACATAAATAATACATTAATGTAACAATGAACAACCACCCAATTTAATTATAGATGATTTTGTACATCCATATCCTGCAGGAATTAAAATATATAAGTCTGCAGGTGGAAGGATGATATCAAAAGAACTAGCTTGACCTCTTTTGTAGAGTTCCACATTCTTGGAATTAACTATGAAAAGTTAAGCTAAAGGACTGAAAAAAAGGAAATGGAGCAGAACAGATTCAGTAAGTCATTTTATGTCAGAAGCAGAAGGACATATATTACAGTTTTTGTACAGTAATGGCAATAAGATACCATTACTCTTATCTATCTTCTCAGATTTCCCCCGCCCTGAAGCTCCTTTTTTAAGATGACAAGAACAGGGGTAAAGACAATATCACATTTCTGAGAAGCTTATCTGATACTATATATGACGTGGATGGATAATGGATATGAAGTATGTCAGTGCTGCCTTCCTGCTTTGCCTGATTGCTGCTTTTTCCTATCTCGTAACCACTTGGCTTTAACAAAAGTATATGTTTCACCATGAATGCACTTGAAGGCTCTTTCTTTCTAAATGACAAAGTCAGGACAAGTCTAACATTAAGTCAACTCTGCAGTAATGGTCTACCTGGAAAATTGCATCTACCACATGGATTGTGCAAGAAATGTTAGACCATGAAGGAGAACAAGAAGACATGGTGTCCTGGGGGAACACTGCTTTGAACCAAGAGACAGTGAGGAGTATCCTGGGTTAGAAGAAGTGGATAACCTCTTAGAAGCAAGCACCTGACCAGTGGTCAACCAGAGTCAGGAGGTTGAAGGATTGGGACAAACCTTTCCCTGTAGTAACTCTTAGCCAAGGGAACTGATCCCAAGCCTGGTGTTCCATCGAGGCATATAAACCTGTGATTGATGAACCAGACTCTCAATGCAATGGCACTTGAGCAGCAGCGATCAATTTTTTGAGGGAGACCTTCAATTGCAATAGACCCAGGGCAGCAGCAGCCCAACCAGCAATCACTTGACTGGCTCCACCACCAACCCGAGCCACCCTCCTGGGGAGAAGGGATTGCCATCCACTGGGGTTAGGAGTGAAATTCAATGGGGATGTGAAACATCTAGTCTTCTTCCTCACCCAAGTGTGGAATTACATGGAAGAGTATAGGCCTGGCTTACAGAATAACATGGACAGAGTGTGGTGTGTCACTATGGCCCCATCATTGTGGTGTCCTCCTCAGGAGTAAAGGGGATTCTTATGACCCTTTTGGACTTGGGATACACAAGGTATGTGATTAGCCCCCAGGTAGCAGAGAAGCTGTGGATAGGACTGAGGAAACGGAGGCACTGAGGCAACCCATGGCATTTTTCCAGTTGGATGGCTCAATAACAGGCAGAGTACCAGTGACCTGCCTGACCGAGTCAGTGGAGTTTAAAGCTGGGCCCCATGTAGAGACTATTCACTTCATTGTAGTCTCCAAGATGACAGAACCCATGGTCCTGGTGTTAGGGTGGTGGAAAAAGTAAAACCTGGCCTTGAAATTGGGACAGAAATGGCAGTTGCAAATGGAAGCAAGAGACCAGCAGTGGCTAGTGAAAGTGTTAAGCTGCAGCTGTGAGTCTGCAGCCAGGAAAGTAAAAGTGGAAGCTTCTAATACGGTAAAGGGAGGCAGTGAGCTAGAGCCACTGATTCCACAGAAATACTGTGACCTAGCTGAGGTCTTTAGCAAAAAAGGAATCAGACATGCTCCCATCCCACAGACCCACGGATTGTGTGATTGAGTTCATGCTGGGAGCCAAATTACCCAACTGAAAATGTACTTGATGGCACCCAAGGAGATGGTAGAGCTCTGGGAATTTATAGACTAGAAAATATGTACTCCCTTCAACTTATGAGGGACATGAGGGACATGTTGAACTACCTGGCCAAGGGGAGGGTCTTCACTAAGCTGGACTGAGAGAGGCATACTACTGAGTGAGGATAAAGGTAGGAGATGAATGGGAAATGGTGTTTAATTGCCTCCTGTGCAGCTATCAGTTTTAAAGGTGGTGCGTTTTAAAGGTGGTGAACAGTGTTCCACTGTGAGAACTTGGCCACCCCTCTCTGCCGTCCAACCCAATGGGGGTGCTTCTGCCGGGCCATTCCCCCCTGCTGGGCTGTTGTGCTCAGTGCTCAATGGGAGAGGGGAGCACTTTCCCATGCAGCCCCTTTCTTTCTCTTAGCCCCAACAACAAGGGAGGAGTAAGGCCAGGCTTTGTGGATGGCCCACACCCCACAAGATCTTCCCCCACCATTCTCTCCCAGCATTCTTTGCTGAGCGGCAACAGCAAATGTACCGCAATTAAGGTGGAATGCTGTTGCTGCCCAAAGGCAAGTGCAGGGACGCTTTGCTCCCGCACTAAGGCTCCAACCATGCCACTGCCATGACAGGATGATGGCTCTTTCATCCCTCTGTTTCAAGAGGGTGATGGAGCTGCAGCAGAGGGCCCAAAGAGTCGCATGTGACTCCAGAGCCGCAGGTTGCCGATCTCTGTCCTGGTCCCTAAAATCCCATTTGAAGTGTAAACTGACCTGGATGTCATAATACAACAGTGCTTAAGAGGAGGATGTTAACTCTATGATTTCATCCTCACAGCTAACAGAACCAGCTTCATGAAACAACAGAGGGCAGGTGTCATATCTGCAATCAGCTGAGGACATACTGATGGATGCCTTGGTGGGAGACAAATGGTTTCAGCAGCACAAAACTGACCTGTCCCTAAAGGATGGGCTGGCATGGAAGTGAAGTGTACATCCCAGCCAGCCAGAGGGCATTAATCCTGCAGTGGAGTCATGACATGAGGGCATCAGGACATTTTGGATTTGTAAAGACTCTTTATCTAGCAAAAAGGCAGTTTTGGTGGCCAAAAATGAAGAGGGACATAGAGACATATGTGGCCAGTTACCCCATGTGCACCTCAATGTGGCCAGGTTCCCCATGTGCACCTCTACCTGGGAAATCCCCAGGACTGCTGCAGCCAGTGGCCAACTCTAATAGCCCTTGGGAAGAAATTTCTATGGACTTCATCTCTGAACTGCCAGAGAGCACTGGAAATATTGTAATCTGGACT
This sequence comes from Thamnophis elegans, assembly GCF_009769535.1. Classification (NCBI taxonomy): domain Eukaryota; kingdom Metazoa; phylum Chordata; class Lepidosauria; order Squamata; family Natricidae; genus Thamnophis; species Thamnophis elegans. The sequence continues at coordinate 35,285,513 of NC_045543.1, forward strand.
ATTACTGACTTGTTTTCCAAACAAGCACATTTTGTGGCATGTTCCAGGATTCCCTTAGCCCAAGTCCTGGGCAAGCTACTTGTGTAGCACATATACTGACTGCATGGGGTCCCAAAGCGCATTATCTCAGAGTACAGTTCACATCAAAGTTTTGGTGGGAGTTCCTACAGCTGGTAAGCTAGGATCTTAGCTCTGTCCATAATTTTCACACTAATGGAACCTGTGAACACATGAATTCAGTCCTAGAGCAATACCTGGGGTGTTATGTAAATTACCAGCAAACCAATTGGGCTGAGCTTCTGCCATTTGCAGAAGTGGCATATAACTCGGTGCAGAGTAGCATTGAGTTAACCACTTTCCAGGTAGCTACTGAAATAGAGTTTATACCTATGCTAGAGCTCCCTCAAGAAAAGCCATCATCAACATAACATGCTGAAAGGATGGACACTTTGAAAGCCACTTGGGTTACAGTCATTAGCAAGAGCGAGAGAAGCACAAAAGTGGCAGGCAGACAAGAAAAGGGCATCTCAGAAGAGATAAGGTGTACAACGTCTTTAAAGCTGAGGCAACCTTGTAAAAAGCTGGGGCCTTAATATATGGGATCTTTCCCAATTAGCACAATCATAAATCCAGCATGCGAGTGGTGGCAAGTGGCCGCAGAAGAAGTGGCCGCAGAAGAAGGTGAGGCAGGTGTTAGGATTTGTGAGGCTTGGTAAGCAAGGCAGGTCCACCCCCCCATCCCCACCCTAATTTATAAGGGAACTCCCCTCCTCAGTCAGTTTGACTGACTGGCTGTCAACACTAAAAGCTGCATGGGAAAATGTCAAAGTAACAGCAATAGCAAAAGCAATAGCAGTTAGACTTATATACTGTTTCATAGGGCTTTCAACCCTCTCTAAGGGGTTTACAGAGTCAGCATATTGCCCCCAACAACAATCCGGGTCCTCATTTTACCCACCTTGGAAGGATGGAAGGCTGAGTCAACCCTGAGCCGGTGAGATTTGAGCAGCCGAACTGCAGAACTGCAGTCAGCTGAAGTAGCATGCAGTGCTGCATTTAACCACTGCGCCACCTCAGCTCTAAGTGCTAGCTAAAGCAGCGCAGACCTATAAGCAACAGGCAGACAAACACCGAGCCCCACAATGCCCATTCCAAGGTGGGGGAGAATGTTAACTGTCCAGAAAATATCTAAGGCTAAAGCTTCCCAGCAAAAAGCTGGTACCTAAGTTAATGGGCCCATTCCCCATAGTAAAGATTATAAACCTGATCACAGTGCAACTGAAGCTGCTCTGACTGCTGGGAAGAATACATCCGGTATTCCATAGCAGTCCCTTAAAACATGTGGTTGAGTCAACCCTGAGACCACCACATCTTGAGCCCACAGATCCAGTGGACATGGGTGGCCAAACCCATTACAAGGTGCAATGCATCCTCAACTCTAGATGGCACAGGGGCCAATTCCAAAACTTAATCAAGTGAAGGGGTTATACTCTGTCAGAGGTGACCTGGGTAAAGAGCAGAAACATCCAAGCTGACCGCCTCATAGCCAGATTCCATGAACGGAACCCAACCAAATCTATGAAGGGATCAGATCCTTAAATGATACACCTATAACTCAAATTGTTTTTGCTTTACACAGGTTGCCTTCAGAAAGTGAGGGAAACCAAATGGCAACTCGTGAAGCTTTCCTTGTCTGAATATTTATAAATTGGAATAGGACATAGCAACGGGTCAGTCAGTGGGGACTGGCTGGAATAAGACATGGTAACATGGTCAGCCAATGTATAGGCATGGCAATTGGGTCAGTCAATGGGAACTATTTGGTGACTGAGAGCCATGACAGACTGCTCAGAGCCTGGGCATGGCTTACCTATGTAGCTCTGAGTCTGTGCTAGAGAACTAATCTAGTCTGTCTGCTGAATTAAAACTGAAACTCATTTCTGCTGTTCTCTCCTCTGCCTGTGTTTTGTCTGTAACTATTGTGTCAAATCCCTAAACGTGATACTGCCATTTAATTGGGAGGAGGGGGGGCTTGGAGTCAATTTATTGACAACACCTGTGACAACTGATACTTTACAACTGGTTTCCTGGCGCCGAAAGGCCAGAGATTCCACCACCTTTTGGGGAATGTTTATGATGGCTGTGTGGGGTGTTTTACTTTAATGCCTAACAAAAGTTAGCCATGGGAATGTATGTTTATTTGGTTCTCAGGACAGTTGATAAAGGAAACATCTTCACACTTGTGTATTGGTTAGAATTTGCATGGGAGGGGTCACTACTGCTTTAATTCTACCTGCAGTGCCTAAGGGGACTCAGATGTTGCTTTGCCTCTAATGGTTTCCATTCTTCTTAATTAAAGATTCCTTTTGAAATAATCAGTTTCAAGAGTCTTCATTTTCTTAAGTTAGGAGAGGAGCCATTACATATTGCTATGTTGGAGAATCCACTATTGGTATTATACATTTAGTCATGTGTATGTGTATGTGTGTGTGTGTATGTGTATACTCGTGTGTGTGTGGGGTGTGTGTATGTATGTATGTATGTATGTATGTATGTATGTATGTGTTCTGACCCCCTCCTCCAGTACTGCATCCCTCCAGTAATGAATGCCGAAACAAGCTTAACTGGAATTTCACAGCACTTTATTAGCAAGAAACCAAAACCTCGGTGGCTGAAAGCCAAACATAACAAACAGATAAGAACCTTGGCAGCAACTCAGACTTCGGCAGATAACAGCTTCTCCAGTGTTAGGAATGACATTGAATGTTACAAAACCAGGCTCCTCCCAGTCTCTCTTTAAATACAATCTTGAGAGGAGCCTAATTACAAACACCTGGGTCCAATTATCTTTTGTAACTGCATAGCTGCTCTCTACGTCAATCTGCCCGGCATTGCCGGGTATCCAGGACCACCTCCCTTGTCTCCTCATCACTACTCCAAGGCATGATATCAGGAGCACACTCCCTTCGGCTCTCACCACTGCTCCATGCCTCAGGAGCCTCCTGGTGGCCAACTAGCCTCTCTGCGTCCTGCTCAGAGTCAGAACCCTGTCCAGGGTCCTCCACCTCTTCTAGAGCCGACTCATAAGGCCCCTCGCTGGCGGAGTCTGTTTGAAGCTCCATTGGCTCCTGCTGGGCCACAACATGTATGTATATAAAGAAGTTAATGAATCCTGCTGAATCAGTTATCTGTGTGCGATTTCTGGATGTGATTTCTGCAACAAACTCTGACAGGTTATGTGCCCAGAGCACACAGAAAGACTGAACTGTATAAGCTGAGAGACTGCCTGTGTGAGAAACCAGACAGAGCAGGAGAATCTGTGAACAGCATTTTGTACAAATGCAAACTTTATTTGTGGAGTTAGAGCAGCATGAAATGAATATTCCTGAATCTCAAAAGGCACTGTTGGTGTTAAACAGTCTGGATGAAATGTTGGACATTGTTTCTGCAGTATTTGAAAGCAAACCAGAGCAAGTGTTGCATTTGAAAGCATCAAAGGCTTGTTTGATTGCTGAGGAGAACAAGCGCCATTTTAGGCAAAGCCACAAGAAGAAATTCCTGAGGTGTGGCCCCACGGAGCAGAGAGCAATGGAAAGTTCCACAGACAACGTGTCTGAGAAGAGAAATGTAGCAGCAGAATAGACCAGATTACAGCCCAGAAAAAGAGGCGGTGCTTCATTTGTGGTGAAAAAACACATATAAATAAGAACTGTTTGCAAGGAAAAAATATTTGCAAGACAGAAATTATTTTCAAGGAAGACAGTTGATGAATAAGGTGCTGTGGCAAAAGTAAGCTATTGCAATAGCAGAGACAAATGGTTGATTGACAGTGGGACAAGTCAAACAATTGTTAATAATTCTAAATTGTTTTACAGGATGAATCCAGCTGCTGGAGATGCTATAGCCTTGGCAAATGGCCAGAAGGCTAAAGTCATTGGAAGAGGCAGTGTGTAAACTCCATATCTGGAAAAGGGGTTTAATGATATGTTATGTGTACCTGAAATGGAGCATAATTTATTGAGTGTCTCTAGTTTAGACAAAGAAGGATTTGAGACCACATTTGCAAATGGGAGGTGTGTCATAAAGAGAAATGGGAATGTATCTGTACAGAGCATAAAGAGGATAATCTTTATGTGTTGCAGGGACAAAGGGTTCAATGTGCCCAAACATTTGGAAATGTGGCATCACATGATTCATGTGTTCATCTCTTCACAGAAGCTTGGCCATGCCAGTTTCAGAGTTTTGCAAAATATGCAACAGTGTGCAGAAGGATTAAATTTAAAGGGATGTAAGGCATACTTGGACTGTGCAGTATGCAAATCATCGAAGTCCAAGGCATTCCCAGTGAACAAGAGAGTACAAGTCAGATAACAAAAGCTCTAGAGCTGGTACATGCAGATCTGGTTGAGCCAATGCAAGCCAGTTTGGGAGGAGCAAAATATGCACTGGTCATTGTAGATGACTACAGCAGGTTTGGGTTCTCCTATTTACTAAAGAGTAAAATAGAGGTGCTACAGAAATTTAAGCAATTAGTAAGCTTCATAGAAAGAAGATATAAACAGCAGGTATGTCAGCTGCAAACTGATTGAGGTTCAGAATTCATGGCAGCAAGTTTTCAACAGTGGTTGGGACAGTTAGGTATAAAACATGGTATAAATCCATACACAGCAGCTGAGAATGGTGTAATTGAGAGACGGAATGGAGTCTTAAAACCATGAAGGACTCACTGTTGGAGGATTCTGGTCTGAAGAAGTCATATTGGGGTGAAACCATGTTGACTGCTAATTATTTAATTAATAGCCCATGGAGTTCATCAATTAATGATACTCTATATGCAGTGCTATATGGGAGAAAGCATCTCTGGCACATTTAAGAGTTTTTGGAAGCAATGCATGGGTCCATATTCCAAAAGCAGTTAGAAGAAAAGGACAACCAAAGGCTAGAAAGCTCTGGTCCATGGGCTATGAACCAGGCTCAAAAAGCTATCATTTTAGCAATGGGAGCAAAAGAATAGTCATTTCCAGGTCTGGTAGCTATGCAGAGCAAAATTGGAACAGAATTGATGCAAATTTTTGGAATGATTCACTTAATGATTCACTTAGTGACAGTGATCCACAGTGACAGTAGCTCACTTAGTGATGGTAACTCAGTTAGTGACAGTAACTCACAGTGATGGTGTCAGCGTTCAGGGAGGAGAAGCTGAAAAAGATGTGAAGTAAGAGAGGGTTGAAACACAACAGCAGTCAATGCCATGCAGGTCAGAGTGATGGAACAATGGTATTCTGCTAGTAAAGTAAAAATGTGTAATGTATGGTATGAGTCAAGGAACTCTAAGGAAGTATTGGCATTACCTAAAATTGAACATGTAAAGTGGAAAGAAGCCATGGACAAAAAAATGAAATCCATGAGTGAACATAAAGTGTTCACATCTATGACTTTGCCACAGGGTAGCAAAGCCATAGGATGTAAATGAGTATACAAACAGAAAGTACTACCCAATAATAATATAAAGCAAGGTTAGTGGCACAAGGTTTTTCACAGATGAAAAACGTGCACTATGATGAGGTATTTGTGCTGTAAAGAGTGAAAACATAAGGCTGGCATTAGTATTGGCAGTGGCACATGGCCATAAAATTTGGCATTTTGACATAACCACTGCATTCCTCAATGTAGAATTAGAGGCAGAAATTTACATGGTTCAAGCATCAGTGTATGAAAGTAAGAAGCCTAACACGGTGTATAAATTGAACAAGGCCATTTATGGGCTGAAGCAGTCAGCCAGGAATGGGAATATCTGCCTAGATAAGGCACTGAAGGGTCTTGGGTTCAAGAGTTGCAAGGCTGATGGTTCCATATACATTGGAAAGCTAAAAGGTGGGGATTGTCAACTAATAACAGTGGTAATCTTTGTTTCATTGCAAATGATATATCACAGGTAAAAGAATTTGTTAATAAGTTGAACAGTTGTTGGAGAGATATAACATGAAAGATTGTAATACTGCTCCAGCACCTATGAGCACAGATTTTCATAACAGTTTGGGTGAGGACAAAAGGGAAGTCTGTGATCAAGAGATATATCAGTCAGCAATAGGGAACCTGTTACATCTTTCACAGTGGTCTAGACCAGACATAGCTTGTGCAGTAAGCATTTTGAGTCACTTTACTGCTGCACCAACGCAATTGCATTGGATGGATATAAAAAGGATTCTCAGGTATTTGAAGGGAATTGTGAACTTGGGTCTTCAAATACAGGTCTCTGAAGAATTAAAATTGAAATGCTATATTGATAATGTTGTGGCCCAGCAGCGGCCGGCTGAGCTGTTGGTGGAGTCTGACAGCAATGAACACTATGGGACTGCCCTGGAGGCTGAGGAAGAGTCTGGGTTCAGAGTCAAAGCTGGGACTAGAGAGGCATGTTGGCCACCAGGTGTCGTCTGAGTCAGGGAGCAGTGAGGAGGAACAGAGGGAGGTTGTCCCTGACATATGGATGCAGAGGGCTAATAGGAGGAGGCAGCAGCTGTGGAAACAGGCTTGCAGAAGGAAATAGGACTGATTGGCCTCTCCCAGAGAGCTTATAGATGGGGCGATGGGAGGGGAATTTTGCAGGAAACAACAGTCTAATAATCTAGGTGTAGCGAAAGCTTCAATAAGTCCATGAGTTCAGGCCTTGTTTTTGTAGAGATAGTTTTCTGGGCTCCTAGCCAAGGGGTGGCTTATCTCCCTCCTTAGTCATGGCAGACAGCCAAGCTGGTGTCAGTATACATTTGAGGCCTGGAACAGAACAGATAATGATTATGTAAATGAGGTAAAACCAGAAAGTCTTATTTTGGGATTGTGGTATTGTTTGGAGGGGCTTTAATTGGTTGGAAGTCCAGGAAACAAACAACTGTAGCCATTTCTATGACAGAGGCAGAATTTTTCGCTCTGTCTGAACTCTGTTCAGAGGTAACCTTGTATGAACAGCTGTTACAGGATTTAAATGTAAAGGTAAATGGAGCTGTAATGGTGTATGAGGATAATGCTGCTTGCATTAAAACGGCAACAAGTGACAGAGTAAAAAATAGAAGCAAGCATGTGGACATTAAATATTGTAATGTCAGGGAAGCCATAAAAAATAAATTAATCAGCTTGCTTCACTGTGCATCAGAAGACAATCTGGCCGACATAATGACGAAGCCATTAGGTGGAGTGCACCATGGGAAGGATATTAAGTTAATTGGATTTATGTCTCTTCCAGTCATGAAGTATCAAAATATTCATGAACTGGAATAGGACATAGCAACAGGTCAGCCAGTGTGGACTAGCTGGAATAAGACATGATGACAAGGTCAGCCAATGTATAGGCATGGCAACTGGGTCAGCCAATGGGAACTATCTGGTGACTGAGAGCCATGACAGACTGCTCAGAGCCTGGGCGTGTCTTATCTATCTAGCTCTGAGTCTGTGCAAGAGAACTAATCTAGTCTGTCTGCTGTATTAAAACTGAAACTCATCTCTGCTGTTCTCCCCTCTGCCTGTGTTTTGCCTGTAACTACTACCACATTGGAGAATACCTATTGTATTCTCCAATGGTATTGTATTGGTATTGTACATTTACTCATGTAAAAGATTATGTATATAAAGAAGTTAACAAATCCTGCTAAATCAGTATGTGTGTGTTTTCTGGATGTGATTTCTGCAACAAACTCTGACATTCCTGACCTGTTCCTGAGTTGCCATAGGCAAGGGGATGGGAATCGCACCTCGAAGCTGCACCAAAAAATTTACACTTCAGTCAAAACAAAACACAGCCTAGCCAGCTGAAGTCAAGGCTATCTCCACAGATACCCACAATGGCTGGAGGGAATGACTTCTACGACCTGCGAAATTGCTTTGTTGGTGAATGTGATGAATGACATAGTATGGGGGAGGGGGGAAACAGTGTCAGAGGCAAGGCGCAAATTGGGTGGAGCCAGAGCTGGCTTCACATAGGATGTGCCGACATGGCGCTCCTAATAACCAACTTGATTTTTCTTGCTAAATGGTTTGAGACTTTTAATTTTATTAGGGCATTGGTTGGAATCCTGACAGATATGACACTGTGATAAGAGCAGGAGGTAGAAGAACTCAAAGGATAACAGCAGGGGATAGAAGACCTCCAAGGTCCCTTTCAACCCTATGTTCTGTGATATTAGATACCAAGGTGGGATAAGAATGTTGCCTTCTATTACATTAGAAATTAGCATTTTCCTTCCAAACTCTTCTTTGTTTAATTAGCTATTTCTTGGAAATTATCTACATTTAATTTGATTCTATTCTCATGAAAACTGCGCTGGAAATATTTCTTCCATCCTAGACTTATAAATGAAGCAAAAAACCCACCCCTAAAATGATATTTTGTCATTCTATTTTATTATTATTATTGTAGTAGCAATATATTTTCTTTAAAAGACCCATAGCTTTTTTGGACAGTAATGACTTGACATTCATTGCCATAGCTTGAACAGAAGAAAAGCTCTTGATTTTTCTTTGTTTTGAAACAAAATATTCCAGGACATCTGTGGGGATGGAAAGTAAGTGGAGGTACAGGAATAGGAAAGAGGGAGACATGAAGATAAGTTTGGAGGAAGTAGAGGTTCGACTATAGAAAATTTTAGAAGAATCAAATGGAGAACCAGAGAAGGGGTAAAAAAAACATAGCAGGAGTAAAGACAGAGCTGAGAGTTAGTAGACAGCAGAGATAAATCATATAAATGTATTGTACACCATCCAGAGTCTCTCTATAAGAGAGACAGGTGGTTTTCAACTTTGATAAATAAGTAAAAATGAATAATATAGGAGTTTAGCAGAAAGGAAAGACAAGAAATGGACAGTCCAAAGTACAGGTTGGGTAGAACTAGAGAAGACAATTTTGTTGGAAGAGACAATGGTGAAAGTCACAGCAGAAGGAAAACCATGGAAGAAGTGGGAGACATTGGTGGAGAAGAAACTTGACAGACTTGTTGGAAGCAAAACATGGCAAAGGAGGCAAAGTGGAGGGCAGAGGTACCACATGCTTCAGTTGATTCACTGCCAGGCTGCCTGTAACTCAGAGACTGCATTTAGTAAACTCCAGATTAGAGTAATAGTATTAAATAATCCTGGAAGACATGGTAAATACTGTTTACTAGTCACCACTACGTGACTAAGTCTCCACATTTCTTCATAGATAGATAGCGATAGATGATAGTGTAGAAAGTTAGCGCCCACCGCTCTCCTAGAAGAATAAAATATTTTAGGAAATATTAAAAAGGCAGAATATTATATTTCCCTGGATGAGAAATTGAGAAACATGCTCTTATAGACAGAAACTCTGTCTCCCTGCCCTCAGCAGACATTAAGACTGGGCCACCCTATCTACAAAACAAAAGACCTGAGCTCCAGGGTGATGGGATTAAGACATGACCCCCCAGGACATAATAGGATTATCTATCAGCAAAGTTTACCACATGGCACAACCAAGCCCATTCATTACATCAGCCCAAGCTTCAACCAAACTTGATTCAGACAAACATGACTCCTCCTGGGAGTCTGACAGCCAACAGAATACATGCCCTTGCCACAAGAACAGGAAACTGAAGTTCAAAGCCCAAGGAAAGGTATAAATAACACTTTCCACTCCATGTGGTCAGCTACCCAGGATTTCAAACCTACATCAATAAACCAACTTTCCAATCAGCCTCCATGTTTCCAGTGTCTTTCTCCCCACTTGGAACTGAACACAAATGGAAATTTCTAACAACAATAGGCAGAGGAATATATGGACACAATAATTGTATACAGTTTTGGCTTATAACGGCATATTTTAATAAACTAAACCAAGTATGTTCCATATAGAATATAACCTTTTTGAAGCTTTAAAAATGTCAGAGTTCTTTGATTGATAATTGTTTGACAAAGAGATTATTGCAATGTACACCATAAACCCAGCATGGGTGATTTTCAATTGTTGAAGATTGGATTTTTTTGTGGGGTGATGGCAACTAAGGGCTGAAATAAACAAGAATGTGACTGAATTTGTTGGCTCTGGAATTTCTAGTGAGAGATTGGAAGAAAAATACGTTTTAAAGTTAAACTGAACTGATGCTTTATATGATTTTCCCCCAATATGAAACAGTGCAAAATTATATCTCCAAATGGAAAATTTCATTTTTGGGGTGGGGTAGGTGGGAGAGCCACAAAATAGTGACAACATGCAATTCACATCTGCCATAGACATTCTATATTCAATAGATTCATTAACTTGCTACTAAGGCCTGGTCTGCACACATTCCCTACGAAGTGGATTATTACACTGGGACATTTTCATTTACCCAATCTGGAGCAAATGACTCTAGTCTATCTTTATTAATGAAAACTCTGTAAAATTGCATGCTGATCTGTTTCCCTGGAGCACTTACAACAACTATGGTAAACTTTTAATTGTGTATAAAACTCCATGGTGGAGAGAAGGGATAGAGTAAAAGCTTTTGGCTTATTGTGGGGCCTCTAGGAAGGGGTAGAGAGATTTTGGAAGAGAAATTGAATCCCTTGATTTTCTTGACTCATAAATTCTTGGTTTCTTATTAATATTTGTATTAGTGTTTTGTGAGCTGCCATCTTTTCCTGAGCTATTTAGCAACTATTTCTTTCTATGAAAATACCTATAAATTAGATATTCCTTCATGCAGATGACACTAAGCTGGCAGGAATAGCCAATATCCAGAATACAAGCTCAGGATCCAAAAAGATCTTGACAGATTTGAACAATGGGCCCTATACAAGGGGCACCCATGCTCTGCCCCCTGGGCATGCTCACAGGAAGAAGTGAGTACACAGGGCTTGGTGTCCCTTGGGACTCATTTTCTCCACTACCTCTGGGCTAATTACACATCTGGTGCAGGCAGAATCTTAAAGGGCCAGCATCCTCCCCTGGGAGTGAGGGTACTTTTAGTTCTACTGGGATGGTCATGGGGCCTGCATGAAGACTTACTAAGGGGTCATCATTGGAGTCAGTTTCACTTTCTCCTGAAGAAGGGGGGGGGTTCCTTCTCCACCTGGCCTGGAGGAAGGAAATCAGTGACTTCCACTTCTTTCAGGGCTGTTTTGTGGCATTTCCCTGGCTGCTTGTCAGGTTTCTTTCCTCCAGCCGAAGCTAGCTTTGGGCCAAGCTTAGAGTAGCAGTCAGCAGCTCAATGGCCCTCCTTTCCACATTGGAAACACACCGCCATTCTGGGCTTGGTTGCTGACCCCCCTTTTCCTGTTCTTGGGCCATCTTTTGGGGTAGATGGGTTTTTGCTCCAGCTGCTTCTTCCATGATATCGATTTCTGGCTAGGTTGATTTCCACATCAGCAGCCAGCACATATCAACATTGCAGGTCACCCCCACCCCCACCCCCATTCACACAACTCTGGTACACAATGTTTTTAAGGCCATCCATGTAGCTATCCATCAATGCCTCCTGGCACCACTCCCACATGTGCACAGCCAGCTCGTGAAACTCCTGAGGGTATTCTGCCAAAGATCTTCGACCCTGGGTTAAAGTTTTCATCCTGATACCTTCAGGGCCATCATAAACCCATTGTAATCTCTCAGCTGGGGGGAATCATTGTTATGTAGAGCCACCATCCAGTCAGCTGCGTTGCCTTCCAATGCCATAGTAACACTTCTCACTTTGGCAACTTCTGATGGGAAATCCTCTCCATACTCTTGCATGTAAACTTGAACCAAAAAAAATCCCTGTGCTTTGGGATCTCCCCCTTACTTCACTCGAAGAGGAGGAATCTTTGGATTTCAATGTCTTTGAGGGGGATAACACCCTTGGGTAAGGTGACCAGACGTCCCAATTTCAGCAGGACAGTCCCTCTTTTGAACAATTTGTCCCACTGTATTCGGTGTATTCAGATTTTCAGCCTCTTTTTTGAGGGAAAAAGGTATGTCTTATACTTCAAAAAATACAGTATCTCTTCCTTCTCCTTGTCTTATTGATTCATTTATTGTTTTTTCTGCTCTATCCTTTCCTCTGTTTTTTTCAATTTTCTCCTCTATTTCCTGGGTTTTCTGTTCATTTTTCATTGTTGTTTGCTGAACATTTTCTAATCTCAAAACTATATCATATATCAAATCCTTTATCTCTCTGTGGTTCTTTTTATAGTTTCATAAATACTTCCAAGCATCAATAGCATTTCTTTTTGAAATATACTTGTTTTCCCTGTTGAAGAGTTTTGTCTTATTTTAATAAGTCCAAAGATTACTCAATAATCTATCAAGGTCCCATCAAAACATCAAAAAGCCAATATTAAAACAATCACCCAATCCCAGAATTATTCTTCAAGATGCACAATAATTATAGTTCTTTATGGTCCTCCACCAGTCAGTTTACCCCTTCCAAGTTTTCCCAAAACATCTTTTTAAAAAACATTTAACATTTTTTTTTAAAAAAATCCTTTTTTTGGCTCTTTTTGCAGTTATCAGACAACATTTATAATCCTTGTTGATCCAACAGGGTTTCCCTTGTCTTCATCAGTCATATAGTCAGCTCTTTAATTTCAATGATAATTCCAGGTTACTCTATTTATCAATCTTCAAAAGTCTCAAAAATTTTCCTCCCTAGCTGTGTAACAAATAGGCGTCAGACAGTATGCAAAAATAAAAATAATCTTCCATGTGTTGTTAATCTCCACTCTGTATTTCAGATTATTTCAAGGACATTCCCAGCCTTGTAAAAATATAGTATATTTTCTTTCTTTCACCAATAGATGGCACGTCGCCTAAAATTTCAACATTGCACTCACTCTGACAGCTGAAAATCTATTCCAATTTTCTTCAAACAATTTATTTCAATTTCTTCCAGTAATCAACGAAATGTTTCTAGCATTTAAAAATGTCTTTTCAAAATATTGGCAATAAAATATTCAAGTCCAGTCTTTCTGTATTTTAATTTTTTTTATTCCTTCTTAGGTTTCAATTTCTATCTGTAATCTTTCTCTAAGTATTTGTTCGCCACTTTTTTTAACCCTTTGAAGGGTCTATCTTTTTGGAGTTTCTTTTCTTTGGGGTTTGATCTCTAGTAAAGAAGTTGAAAATAATCTCACCCAATTCCAGTACACTGTTGACTGTTCACAATATGCTCCAGCACAGTTCTTTCTTCAGTTGTCCCAGCTTCATGGTGGCCATAATGGCCGTTTCCCCTCTTTATTGTAGGATGGGAGGGTAAGCCTCAGATCAAACAGGAGAGTTGCCACTCTGTGAACTGCAAAACATCCCTCCTTTCTTCATCACTCCTCCAAGGTGACTTTAGCCCTTTAAAAGCCCTGCCAATGAAGAGGATTCAGCCTGGGTTCATGGACCCCTGCTCCCTACAATTGTCCTGCAGCAACGCCAAACCGGAAGCATCACTGGAGGCTTTCAAGGGGAGATTGGACTGTCATTTGTCAGGGATGGTGTAGGGTCTCCTGCTTGGGCAGGGGGTTGGACTAGATGACCTACAAGGTCCCCTCCAAATCTGTTAATCTATGTATCTATCTATAATGAAATAAGTTTCACATCTCTGTTTGTTATTTCTTTTTATCTTTATCTCTTCTATTCTGCTGTCTCCAAGCACTGCTACATCCTCTATTCAGACTTTTTTTTTATCTTTCTTACTGACAACTGTTGTTGTTATTGTTATGATTATTATTATTCATGGCCAATCTAGATGCAGTGTGCAAACCATTGAGAACCTCTGATGGTTTTCATATTGTTTTTAATGTAGTCATTGGGCATGTGACTAAGTATAGAAGATTGGTAGTGCAAAAAGAACAGAAATTGTGCTGGGCTTTTTTTTTCAGGCAAAAAAGAAAATTGGAAGATTATTTGCAGCTGAAAAATGGCTGGAGGGAAAAATTTATTCTTAAAATAAATATCATCATAGTGTATGTATATGTATGTGTGTGTATGTGTTTGTGCATGTATGTGTGTATATATATACACGTACATATATACATATATACATACATATACACACATACACACATATACACATGTACACACACGTATGTACACACACAGAGGGACACACACACAGAGTGTTTTTCTTTTGTCAAAGCACCTGGTATGAAAAACCATTTTGTGTTGCATTTATTTATCAGCAAAAATGCAAGACAAAATTGTTTTTCCGCCTTGAAGGATCCTGGAGTGGGGCTGAAAGGCAAAAGGGAAGCAGTATGCCCTCCCATATTTGGGCATACCAGGTGCTTTGACAAAAGAAGAAAAAACAATCATTCCTCTGGCTCAGCTGATAATAAAGGAGAGCTTGTGGCTTAGAGGTTAATATAACTGCCTAATATTATACTAGTCTCCCTTCATTTATTTATCAGCAAAAATGCATGCATGCATGCATGTATTTGTAGATTTTCACGGGTGTAGGTATGCTGGTCCTGTTGTATTTGGGTCTTTTCCTGTGTAAGATTGAGATTGTCTTGGCAACGTTTTGGTGAGGTCTGACTCGCCATCCTCAGGCTGGTGTTTTTGGCTTAAAGCATGGCCAGAGCTGCCATTTTGGTGTGTGTGTGTGGAGTGCTGGCTTTGTTTCAGTAAGTGGATTGATTGGAAGTGTGGCTGTATCATGATTGGTAGATTGGTGCTGATTGGTGCTGGCTGTGGGTCCATTGTTGGTTTGTGTTGTAACGGCCTGGGTGGTGGGTGAGGCTCATTTGTTTACCAAGGCTGGTTTCCAGATATCTGGTAGGCAGGAGGTATCGTCACGTTTATTCAGTTGTGGGGGTGTTTCTCTATTTCGATAGCTTCCATAATTATTCTCTTGTTGAAGTGTTCAGTTTTGGAGATTAACCTGGTTCCTTCAAAAATAATTTCATGTCCTGTAGCTTTAAGGTGCTGGAAAAGGGAGGAAGTTTTTTCTTTTTTTCTTACTGTGTTCTTACGTTCTGCGAAGCGTGCATTTGTTCTCCTGTTCGTTTGTCCTATGTATGTTGCAGGGTAGATTTTGCATGGTATTTCGTAGACTCCTTGGTTTTCTAGCTGGATTTTGTCTTTGGGATTTCTTAAGATGTTGGGTATTTTATGGTCAGTGTTGAAGGCTGTCATACTCCTGCCTGTCTTTTTCATACCTGGATTGTATCTGCAACTGTGGTCACCATGATAGGTCAATCTCTAATCTTTTTAGTTCTTATTTTGTTTTTAGTTCTCTCCTTTTGTTTAATATGTCCCCATACCTTATAATTTTTTCCATATTTATGACATTAGAATATGTCCATGCCTCCATTATATATAATCATACTGGCACTTACAAGTAGACATCATATTGTTGAGCCCCCTGCAGCAACATTACAATAAAAATAGAAGCCAACAGCAAATGTCTCAGTTCTGTTTTGGCCTTTATCCTTCTGCTCTTAAAAAGAAATTCATCTGACACTGATACACAGTAAAATCTACATCTGTTTCCATGCAGTGCTCACATTCCTATAGATATTTACATATCTATAATACTAAGTATTTTTGTAAAAACTATTTATAAAGACCTCCTTTATGTATTTTCAGATCTGTGCATATAAATGAGGCAGAAAGATATTCCTTATTATATATGAACATCCTGTTATAGTATTGCATTTGTGGTATATGAAGTCAGACATCTGTGCAAACATTACAAAGAAACTTGTAGGTCTTAAAAGACTAATTACTATAATAGCAGTAAAAGTTTTCATGGGTCAGAACCCATTTAATCAGATGCAGTCACTGTGTAGTATCTGTCCAACTGTATTCTGTAAAATAGGCAATTTTCTCATTTTGCTTTCTCAAGCATGACTGAAGCCTAGATCTTCTTAATCTGTTCATGACCGAATAATTTTTCTGGTTTTATAGAAAGTCTTTAAACTTAAGCATTGCTGCTTTCAAATTCTGAAAAGATAAGTTTACCAGATCTAAATTTTAAAATTGTTACAGTGATAGGTAAAATACTACCTCCATGGCAGCCATATTCCTTGCTTTGGATGAGAATTGCAGGTATTACATATAAAGAAGTAAAGTTTGAAAATATGTATAAGGTATTTTTTTGATATTAGTAAAGTCCAAGTATTAATAGCAATTATAAAAGTAAATTAATAAAATCCAGGACAATTTCCTTTGGCTAAAATTATTACTTATATAAGCAAAGCTGATGTGCACTGGTATTATAAACTAATAGTTTAAAGTAGTTTATGTATTTAAGAAAGAGGTAATCACATAATCCTTTATGCCATAAAATCTCCTTTAACCCTGTATCCTCCATTCGTTACACATTTAGTGAAGCCTTTCTCTCCTGAGATAGTGAATGACTAGGCAATTTCTCTATATAATGTTGCTTAGATTCATTCCTACCATACACCACTTGTAAAATACAGGCTAGAAATTCAGAGACCATGAGTTCTAGACTGCCTTAGACACAAGGCTTGCTGAGTGACCTTTGGCCAGTCACTTTCTTTCAGCCCTAGGAAGGAGGTAATGGCAAACCACTGTTGAAAAACCTTGCCAAGAAAACTGCAGGGACATATTCAAGCAGTCTGAAAATTAAATACAATTAAACAGAAAGGGGTGGGAGCCTTTGTGCATATACCAATAAAGGAGAATATTTGAAGTTCAGGGTTGAAATGGGAGGTCCTTGGTGCTCTCTGAGCTTGGTTATTTTCTTGCAGATGCTTCATTAACCAGACTAGGTAATATCATCAGTGCTAGCGATGTAGTCCAGCCACTGATGATGTTACCTTGTTTTGATAGATGTGGACAGTTATGTGAAACGTGCAGTCAGGGGAGGCAGAGCCTCACCACTGTCATCATGAAAAGAAAAAAATTGTAAAAGGAAAAAGGCAAGAGCTGAGGTCAGGCTGAGCTAGTTGCTGCCAGAGTCATCGTGTCAGGCCTGCAATTATATTCCTTTTAGAATTTTGGCCTGCCACACTTTCTCTTTTTTCATTATGCTGTTTCTTTAGTATAGTTGATGGGAGGGGGAAATAGACAGGAGTGAGATTGTGGAATGTATTGTTTTCATTCTTTATTAGAAGCCAAGGTCATCCTTTGTCTCCGCACCAGTACACCTGACTGGAAGCAGCTGGGTGTGGATGCCAGCATGGAAGAAGAAGATTGGACCATGTGATGGATTGTGGGTGTGGGGACAAGATCATGAACTTTTAACTGGGTGGAATTGTGATGTCATTTCCAGTTTTGGGATTAACACAGATGTGCTAAGATGTCTGCTTTATTAAATTGGAACTTTAAGGATCGTTTTGCCTTTGATTCTGATTTAATTCTACATGATACTTGGAACGCTGACACACCATGAATGACTCTGCTTAACTGTTTAAAAAAGCCTCTAAAAACCGCCCTCTACAGGAGGAGGCAGGAGAACGACGTGCCTCATCTAGTCTGATTTAGGCATTTTATGATCACTCGAGCAGAGTTAAGCAAGGGTTAAAAGCCTAAAAATTCCTGATGTAGGTGAGGCACGTCATTCTCCTGCCTCCTCTTGTAGAGGGCGCTTTTTAAGAGGCTTTTTTAAACAGTTAAGCAGAGTCATCCACGGTGACTCTGGCAGCAACTAGCTCAGCCTGACCTCATCTCTTGCCTTTCTCCTTTTACATTTTTTTCCTTTTCATGATGACAGGCAAGAGAAGAGTTGAAATCCTCTTTGAAACAGCTGGAAAAGGTACGTGTGTGGGTCGGAGGGAGGGGGAGCAATTCAAACTTCATCCTCAAGTGTAGATCCCTCTCCAAGTGTAGTTTGATTGCAGGCAGAGCCAAGTGGCCTTTTCAAACACACACACACACACACACACACACACACACACACACACACACACAGCTGGACATAAAACTATATAAGCCCAGCTTCACTGATTACAAGTTTGAAAAGGCAATGTGGCTCTGCCTGCAATCAGAGGCTCGGATCGGCTCCCCTCCGGCTTCTCTGCCTCTTCTCTCACTCCAGCCTGCAAGCAGGAGGTGAGTGGGTGGGTGGGCTTTATTGCATTTCAGGCATTTCCCACCCAGACACCGGGCTGCATTTGCAATAGTGGAGGTGTTTGGGGAAGGCATCAGGGGAATGGGGGGGAGGGGTATAGCAGAGGAACTGCTTTCAAGCCATTGGAAAATATATCCAATCCAACTTCTGTGTTTGTGTTTGTTTGAGAGAGAGTGAGTGAGAGAGGGAAGGGGGTAGGAGAGATAGTCCAATTCAACTTCTCTGTGTGCGTGTGTCTGTTTGAGAGAGGGGGGAGGGAGGGAGAGAGGGAGGAAGGAGAGAGAGGAAGAAGAAAAAGAATGAAGGAAATTTTTTCGCAAAGGAGAAAAACAAATGCTGTCACTTTAAATCGGAACTGAGCATGCCTGGCTTGGAATTCTGGGAGTTGAAGTCCACAAGTCTAAAAAATTTTGAAACCCACCATTGTGTCAGTGCCTCACCAGCCATAAACCTAACCACACGTCACTGGTGAAAAGATGTGGACAGTCATGTGAAAAGTTGCACCATCTGCACCACAATGAAGAGACCACTGGGAATTCCCCCTGTACTGCTGCAACCAGTAGCAGAGCCAACAAGGCTGTGGGAGGAGATCGCCATGGACTTTATAGTAGAGTTGCCAAAAAGTGGGGGAAACACGGTGATTTGGACTGTAATAGACTTGTTCTCCAAATAGGCACAGTTCATACCCTGCAGTAGGACTACCCTCAGCTCACCAGCTGGCCACACTGTTCCTGAAGCACATCTACTGCCTGCATGGAGTACCTCGAAGAATTATCTCAGACAGAGGGGTCCAGTTCATGGCTAAGTTCTGGAGGAAGTTCCTGCAGTCCATTGGGTCATCCCAGGGCCTTAGCTCAGCTTTTCACCCGAGCACCAATGGGGGGAGGGCAGAAAGACTGCACACCATGGTAGATCAATACCTGAGGTGCTACGTGAACTATCAACAGTCCAATTGGACAGACCTTCTGTCTTTTGCTGAGGTTACATACAATAATGCTGTTCACAGTAGCACAGGACTAACACCATTCAAAGTAGTGAGCGGCATGGACTTCATCCCAATGCCTGAGTATCCAAGGGATTCCCCCATCATCAGTCACCTCAACTGATTGGATGTCAATGCTAAAAGCAACCTGGGAGAATATCAAAAAAGTGCTGGCTAAAGCGGCACAAACCTATAAGAAATAAGCAGATAAACACTGAGCTCCGCAATGACCATTCCTGCTACTTCCTCCCCTTTCCTTTGGCTGGGGATAAAAAGTCTTAGGGGTAGGGTGAGCGGTTCGATTGGGTCACATACCAGTGGGTTGTCATCTGGATTGCTTTCAGACTGGTTCAAGTCTTCTTGAACCAGTGCTGTAGTTCCTTCCTCTAGGTTTGAAGGGGAATGAAACTCCACGGCCTCCTGGATTCTCAGTGCAGTTTCTTTTCCTCAGAGGGTGGGTGGGTTTTGCAGGTTTTCCCCCAACGGGTGATCAGGCTTTCTGGTGGGGATTTTTGAACAGCACTCTGCTGCATGGTGCCCCTCCTTCCCACACTTGAAACAAGCTGATGGCCTCAGCATCATGGCGATTTGGGGCTTGAATGGTTCCTGCCAATCTTCTCCATGCTCTGCTGGTGTGGTACTGGTTTTGGGTCTGCCTCCTCTGCCATCAGATACCCCCCGGGCTAGGCAGGCAGTGTAGAGGTCATTGTTGAGCCTGTCTTTAAACCAGAGACTAGGATATCTTCTGGCCAGTTGTCTCAGCCAGCCAAGTCATGGAATTCCTCAACAGGATGATGGCCCTGCATTATGAGTCTAATACGGTCACGGACTTTGCTATTGGTGAGGGGGTCTTCGAAGCGGTGGTGCATGGCTGTCATGAATCAATCAAAGTCCCACAGCTCTGGAGCATCGACATTGTGGAGGATCACCATCCATCTGGCAGCTGCCCCTTTTAGGGCTAGGGTGACAACACACACTCGTGCTTCCTGGGATGGAAAATTGTGTCCATATTCTTGCATATAGGTGAGGATCTGAGCCAGGAAAAAACCCAATTTCTGAGGCTCTCCATCAAATTTTACCTCAAAGGAGGAGTGTTCCTCTCCACCATGGGCCCCTGGGTTGGCTGGGAAACATCACCTGGGCTGGATCTCTGGTGCGGCTGCTGCCCCCATTTGGTTGGCTGTTTAGTCAGTCACGGCAGGTGACTACTCAGGGTCCTTCGGCTGCTGGATCGCCCACTCTCCTCCATTGGTATCCCAGATCACCTTGGACATTGAGGTTTTGAAGGGCTTCCATCATGAGTTGGTTGATGTACTGCTTCAAACAATCACCATTAGTGGTTCCCCAATCGGTTCTTCCTAATCGGAAAGGGCTTCCAGTTCCTTTTTCCATCCAGGCTTGTAGCTGCCATGGGTAAGGGTCACCCCTTGATTTTTCCTTCCCAGGTGTCCCTTTTTCCTATGCTGACAGACCATTGGGGCTTTGTGGAACTTTCAAAGACAGATTCAATGTCTTCTATGGGACATATGGAGCTGGTATTGGGTTGAGTAGTTGTCAAGGTTTCTCCCCAGCACTTGGCTTCCACATGTTCACTGCTCTGTTTGGGCATTGTTGCAGGGTCCCCTCAGTAGAGTATAAATTTGGAAGATTTTTTTTCCCTCTCCAGGTTGACCACTATTGCACAGCCTACTTTATGTAAGGACCTGCCTCACTCCTCCTTCAAAAAAGTGCAGACTCTTGAAAACCTTGTATTTCAAAAGGAATCTTTTATTGAAAAGGAGTGAAAGCAAGTCAACATCGAAAGCAGGCTCTGGGGCCTTCAAGTTATAAATCCATGATAAAAGGACTTAGGAACCCCTCCCAATGTGGATTCCCAACAATCTGCAGATGTGAAGATGTTTTTGTACTAGCCTCTCTGAGACACAGATAAGCAGGAATTCTCAAGGATCATGTTTCGGAGTTTCAAACCACATGGCTCCACCCCCCCTCCTTTGCATCCTCCTAGAGGTGAGGATTTTCCAGATCTCTGAGGCACCAGGCAATGGCTATAAATTGGGCACAAGGTTATATAAACATGCAAGGCAAGACATAGAAAGGAGAAAGAACAAAATGCATCAAATCCAACTCCCCCATCTTTGTCCACTGAAGAATGGCAGATTCATAGATCTGACAGGAAGGATTATACTCCTTGCAGACACCTGGTCACTTGCATTCTTTTAGTGATTTGTAAAGGCCACTTGGAGGTTTATCTGTATCATCAGGGCCACCTGAATAGTGCAAATGGGTGTGGAGCCTTCTTGGAACTGTAGAAAGGACTATGTTGTAGACTGGAGACAGATGATGTCATATCCTTCCCCCTCTGTTGAGAGAAGGCTGTTCAATTTGGCCTCTTTGATTCCTCTTGATTGATCAATTTGGTATATGCAGTACAATGCAGTGAATATATGCAGTACAATGTGCAGATCTGTACATTGGAGGGAATGTACAGAAACAAACCCACCAGGACAAGATTCCGCAGTCCACCTGCATTTAAAAAACAATGGACACTCTTTTGAAGACTGCAAAGCCATTTTGGACTGAAAGGACTTCTGTTTTGAAAGAGAGGTCAAAAAGGTCATCCATATCAAAATTGAACAGCTCTCTCTCAACAGAGGGGGAGGTATAGGATATCATCTATCTCCAGTCTACAACACAATCCTTTTAACAGTTCCAAGAAGGCTCCACACCCATTTGCACTACTCAGGTGACCCTGATGACAGTGATAAACCTTCCTGTGGCCTCAACAACTTGCTAAAAGAATGCAAATGAACAGCTGTCTCCAAGGAGCATAAATCCTTCCATTTCCCACCACCCATGCAGAGCTGAAGAAGCTTTTTGAATGAGAAGTGAAATGTCTTCAAAGTAAAATCAGAAAGTCCAGTTGCCTCTTGAAAAAGCACCTTTGGAACAACCATAGCCTGGATGACTGAGAATCTCCATAGACATTTAGGATTAGATTATGTGCTGCCTCCCTGGCCATAAAAATGGCAGATGCTTCCAGTACTGTCACCATAAGGTAAAAGTAAAGGTTCTCCTTGCACATATGTGCTAATTGTTCCCAACTCCAGAGAGCGGTGCTCATCAAAGCCAAAGAGCCAGTGCTGTCCGAAGATGTCTCTGTGGTCATATGGCCGGCATGACTAAATGCCAAAGGAGCATGGAACAATGTTACCTTCCCACCAAAGGTGGTCCCAATTTTTATACTTGCATTTTTACCTGCTTTCGAACTGCTAGGTTGGCAGAAGCTGGGACAAGTAACGGGAGCTCACTCCATTATGTGGCACTAGGGATATGAACCACTGAACTTGTCAGATCCCTAAAAGTGATACTGCCATTCAATTGGGAGGGGGGGGCTTGGAGTGCCTGTGACAACTGATATTTTACAACTGGCTTCCTGGTGCTGAAATGCCTAAGATCCCATCACCTTTTGGGGGGAACGTTTATGATGGCCATCAGGGACTTTGCATTTTACTGTGTAACGGAAGATAGCCATGGGAACGTATGTTTATTTGGCTCTCAGGGCAGTTGATAAAGGAAACATCTTCACACTTGTGTATTGGCTAGAATCTGCATTCTAACAAATGGGAGGGGTCTCTTTAATGGCTTCCATTCTTCTTAATAAAAAGTTCCTTTTGAAATACTCAGTTTCAAGAGTCTTCACTTTCTTAAGTTAGGAGAGGAGCCCTTACAGAACTGCCAACCTTTTGATCAACAAGCTCAGTGTCTTACCCACTGAGCCACTGCATCCCCTTACTGTCACCATAAAACGCAATAAAATAAAATAAGGTAGGAACAAATCCATGGCTTGCTACTGTTTTATTTTGGTGGATTACCTGCTCTGAAGATAAGTTCCTGCTTTCTGATTGTAGCACAGATGTTGTCTGGAATTTTTTTTTTGTAAAGGGCAATGAATGATTTGATAGCCTATATAAATGCACCTGTGTATGGTTTGCCAATTGCACAGTGGCAGATAGGACAGCACTCAAGAGGGTTAATGTCATTGCCAAAGGATCATTGGTTGCCCTCTTCCCACTTTGGAAGAGCTTTATAGCTCCCACTGCCTTAAGAAAGTTCAAAAGATTCTTAAAGATCCATCTCGTCCTGGGCACCCTTTTTTTTTTGAACTATTACTATCTGACAGACGGTACAGGATAATGAAAACAAAGACAAATAGGCTAAAAAACAGCTTCTATCCCAAGGCAGTAACTATATTGAATTCTACTGTATAGTGCAATATTAATGCAATATCAGTTTTAAATTCAATTGTATAGAATGTGAAGGATGTTTGTGTTTTATTTTTATAATGATAATGTACATGGAAGATGGCCTTTAATTTCATTAATTACATGGAAATGAAAGATATTAGAGAATGTAATAAATACAAGAATAATAGAATGATACAGAATATAACATAAAATATATTATTATTGGATAGATTTAAGATGATGTAATAAATTGTTATAATATAAATGAATCCAATACCTAGAATATCTTATTTAAAATGAAGGAATAATAGTGATAGTCAAATAAATGAGGTACAGTGATAATAATGTACACAAATATATTTGATGTGATAATATGCGATTTCATATAAATTGTAAGTGATGACTATGGAAAGGATGCACAAAAACCTTGTAAGCAATTGACACACTGTATGCAATTGAAGAAAGCTTTATGTTTTATGTTCTGTTTGTCTATGTCTGTCTAAAAATAAAAACTTTCTTAAATTTTAAAAAAAGAAACAGTGAAATGATTAAATAATTGCCAATGGTTTTAGAAATAAATTTGTCCTTTTAAATTACTATCAGAATTCAGTACAGATCTCAATCCATACCTAGACATATTGTTTGATAATGAATTCTTTTTCTAAATGAAATCAAATTATTTTGCAGTATCTGACAAGTTTACAAACTATAAAATAAATCAGGGATATTTGGTAATTATTTCCTTAAAAACTGGGGATAGTGTTCTTTAAATATGTATATAGCCACAGATATACAGATATCCAAATTAGGAAGGAATCAGGTATGATATATAGGAGAATGCTTGATTCAAAATGTGACAAATATAGCAACATATTCACAAGACAGTGAAAATGCTAACAAAAATCAAAAATCAAGAAGTAGGATTTGCACTTGCCTGAGTTTACTTGCTACTGTCTAGTCTAGCGATGGCAAACCTTTTTTGGCTCGTGTGCCAAAAGCAGGGGAAGCGCAGGGGGGGTCATGTGCCACACCCATAATGCTTTGCGAATGACTCCAGTGCGCATACATGCACGACCAGTACTCCCCCCCATTTTGGACTGCTTTTTTCACCCTCCCCAGGCTCCAGAGGCTTTATAGGAGCCTGGGGTGGGCAAAAATAGCCCCCCGCCCCCCGGAGACCCTCCGGAGACTTCAGGAGCTTCCCTGAAGCCTCTGACGTGTGAAAAACCGGCCCTATGGGCAAACTGGAAGTTCGGGAACAGACTTCCAGTTTGCTCATAGGGCTGGTTTTAGCCCTCCAGAGCCTTCAGGGGCCTCCAGGAGGCTTCCCTGAAGACTCCGGAGTGCTAAAATTGGCCCTATGAGCAACCCGGATGTCACTTCCGGTTTCCTTGTATTTTTTGCCCTCCGAATTGTTGCCAAAAAACCAACATAGATTAGTCAATGTGGTCATCAAGGATCAATTCAAGGTAGTTTTATTAAGAAGAATCACTTATGAAGAGTTCATCTAAAAATTTTCCAGTGTAGATATATATAAACTATAGCAGGACAACAAGAGGGATGTCCTAAACCTTGAATGTATCTCACAAAACTTCCTTAGAGAGTTTCAAAACCCCTCACTAACATTAAACACTTTCACTTAGGTCAAAATAATGGTGTTAATCCAAACTTAATTATTACAATTCTGTAATTGTAGGAATTATTCTGGGTTTGTGGTATATATTCTCAATAGAAATCTTAAATACTTCCATCAACTTAAGTTCCTTTCTTCCTACCCACTTGCCTACAATTTTATAATGAAAATAAACTGATCCTTAGTGTTTCATACAAAAAGATTCAAAGTAATAATTAAAAAAGTGATTTAAAAAAGTTAAATTTATGAAACTATTGAAAAAAAGTATTTTTGATTGAGAAATCTTGTAATTTGGGAACGTTTACAAAAAATGCTGTATAGTAGGGGCGTGGCCTGTTGCCGAGGAGGGCTCCACCGAGCTCCTCAGAGATCTGGTCTGTATATCTAAATAAGATCATAGATAGCACCCCTTTTTGGCTAAGAAAGGGGCAGGGAGGATAGCTCCGTAGACTAGGGTCTATTCGTAAGCCACAGCCTTTTTCTTTTTTTGGCTGTGGAAGAGATTAGATCCAGCCGAAGCGGAGCTTTTATCTCCGGCCAGTTCTTCTCAGCTGCCTTTTTTTTTTTGGCAGCCCCAGACAGGCTAGCCCCCCCCAGGACAAAACAAAGTTTTCTCAAGCTAGATTTGATACGGGAGGGTACCACCCCTGTGAGATTTATGCTTTTATTACTATCTTAAATACCAGCACCATTCGTCTTAAAGACTTCTTTGTTTAAATAGACTTCAAAATGGCGATTTCTCTCCGTGGATGATTACTGGATGTACTTAGCCGGGTTTATCTTCCTGCAGACCGCTCCTTAACAAAATAAACTCTTTTTCTTTGGAAATAGAGGGGAGCGAAGCGCCGCTTACTTGTTTATTTATTATGGCACCCAGATCAAAGAAGCGTCTTGCTACAAATGTGTCTAAAGAATTTAAAGAATCTTTTTTGGAAACACAGCCTTTGTCTCCTACGCCCTCTACTGGAGAAGTTTTAACACAGGAATATCTCTTTAAAATATTTAATACCTTTAAGCAAGAAATTAAGGAATTTGTATTGCAACTTTATGATGATCTAAAATCTAAAGTTAATCAAATGAAGGTGAATACGTTTGCAGCCGTGTCTGCTCTGTCAGATTACTCTGCTGAAATAGAGAACAAATTGGAAAGTCTTGAGAAGGCTAATTTTAATTTGACTACCAATATTCAAATTTTACAAGAAAAAATTAGAAATAACGAAGAACAGCTTATGATGCTAAATTTTGATAGGAAGGCATTTTCAATAAGAGTCAGAGGATTCCGTGAAAAGGAGCAAGAGAATTTGAAACAGACCTTTGCTGAAGCCTTCAGCCATGCGCTGGGAAGCCCGGGACGTAACTTTGATGGGCAGATTCGGAAAATCTATCGCCAGAACTCATTGATAGCGGAACAGCGACAGCTCCCGAGGGACATAATTATACATTTCTCTACAAAAGAATCTAGAAACGCGATTGTGCAAAAGTTTCATAATAACAGTCTCCGAGTTGATGACCAGGACGTGATTGTCTTCAAAGATATACCTTTTCAGATGTTGAAAGCAAGAAGGGACTACACTTTTTAACTAAAGAGCTTAGGAGTCAACAGATTCGATACAGATGGGAGGCCCCTGCCGGCATCACGGTTACATTTGAGAATCAAAGATTTCGTCTTAACTCTGTTTCGGAGGCTCAAGATTTCTATTGTAGGATTCTGAAGGCGGGACTTCCTGACGCGCTTGGAAGAGAGGAGAGACAAGCGGAAGGAGAAAGCAAACGGCTGGCCATGCGGCTGCAAGATGGAGGGGGTAGCCCCTCCTCCCTCGGAGAAGCAGAAGAACGCAGATCGAGAATTTAGATACTTCAAAAGACTTCCTAAAGTTGAGGACTGAATGGGGGTTTGAGACCTCTCTCCGGTAGAAAAAGTGGACTAATTTTTATCAGAAGGGAAAGCTGGGTGAAACTACTTTGAGCTAGATTCTAAAGTAACGTTAGCATAAATTTGATAGTGGTTAAAAGAATGCGGAATGATTTATGTTGTTTAAACTTTGTTAGATGGGACTATTTTAAAATAGAAGGTTAACTGACTCTTGCTGAAAGTATTATTTGAATATGATCCATGCTATTTAACTTTTATTTGAAGGGAAAGTTGGTTGTAATAGTTCTGAGTTATTTTTCAAATAAACGCTAGTATAAATTTGATAGTGGTAAATATTAGACAAGCAAGAGATGAGGGTAAAATGCATGTGGAATGAACTACGTTATTTGAGGTAAATATCAGACAAGCAAGGGAAGAGGGCAAAATTTACGTTGTTTAAAGCTTATTAGAACAGGAAGCCGCTTGGGATTATCTTAAGATAACTGTAAAAAGAATGCGGAATGATTTATGTTGTTTAAACTTTGTTAGAAGCGACTACCTTAAAATAGAAGGTTAACTGACTCTTGCTGAAAGTATTATTGGAATATGTGGAATGATTCATGCTACAAATCGCTCTGAGTTATATCTTAAACAAATGGTAGTATAAATTTGATAGTGGTAAATATCAGACAAGTGGGGGATGAGGGTAAAATACATGTGGAATGAACTAAGTTATTTAAATCCTATTAGAAGGGGAAGTCGGTTGGAATTATCTTAAGATAGAAATTGATTCCTGTGTAAGGTAATATCTGATCTACGCTGCTTAACCTTACTAAGAAGGGGAAATCTGGTTAGATTATTTTGAATTATTGTGTGAAAAAGGGGTAAAGAAAGATCATTTACGTTGTTTAAATTTTACTAGAAGGGAAAGTTTGATTACTTGTCTGTAAAGTTATATTTGAATATATGGCATGAACCACGCTGCTTAAATCTTATTGGAAGGGATCATGAGGTTTAGGAAGGGAACGGGAGAGCCTACAGAAGGTCGGGGTAAATAGCAAAGAAGTAAGAGATGAGAATAAAACATAGATAGAATGATTTATACTATTTAAGCATAGATAAAGATGGGGGGCTGAGATCAACACAAAGAATGGTTTCTTTTTTTTCTTTTTTCTCTTTTCTCTTTTCTTTTTTTTTCCTTTTTTTTTTCTTTCTCTGCTTTTCTTTTTTTTTTTTGATATATTACTTTTATTTTTAATCCATATGTATACAAGATATTTTAGATAGAAGGTAGTGCCAGGTGTGGGCCCTGGGAAGTCGGGAGGATTAGGATGGGGATCGTGGGGGGTGGGGTGGGGGGTGTTAACATAGTCTTAACAAGAACAAGAATGTATTTATATACGGTGGTTCTTTTTTTTTTATTATTATTATTATTATTTTTTCCTTGGTTCATTTTACTTTTATCAGATCAAACAACACTCGAATAAAGGCATACACCAAGGAGGGAGGTAGAGGGAAGGAAGAGGGAGGAGTAAGGAAGGAGTAAGGGGAATGTAAGGAGGGTGTCTGGGGAGCAAGGGGAGAAGGAAGGTTTGAGGGGAAAGGGAAGTAGGAGGGGAGTGTTAGAGGGAGAAAGGAAAGTTGGAGGGGGTAGATGGGGTGTATGGAGGATGAAAGGGTTAGGTGGGGTTGTGAATGATGAGTTGTGTTTCCTTTTTACTTGTTCGTTTTATTCCCTTTTTCTTTTTTTTCTTTTTTTTCTTTTCTTATAGTAAATACCCTGTATATAAATGATTGCAAATGGAATGTGAAAATTGAATAAAATATTTTGTAATGAAAAAATGCTGTATAGTTTTAAGATCATGCAGTCTTGGGGATAACTATAACTAAAAGCGAAAGTTCATGCTTGATAACTTTCTCAACCTCTTCACTGAGATGATACTTTAGTGCAGGAGTATCAAACCTGATTACATTGCAGGTCGTATTGTGACATATTGTGATGTTTTTTGCCTTTGTGGAGCCGGAGTGGGTGTGGCCTGTGTGGGCCGTATCCATCCCGTGAACTGCCAGTTTGATTGGCCTGCTTTAGTGTCACTTAAAAGAAGTCCAGTGCCACTTTGAAAGACAGTATATGTTCTGTCCTTCCCCTACAATTGGTGGAGGTATTCAAGAACATGTCAGCTAGTTTACATTGTGAATTGAACGTAATAGGTAGTGCTATCAAATATGAATTGTGAAAAAAGATATTTTAAACTAGTGTTTATTTCATAGACAGCAGGCTCAAGGGAGCAACTCATAAAATATGTGACTGAAGATTGCAATGCAAACTCCACCTCTTTTATACTGCATTCATGACATCGTTACAATTTACATTGTAACCATTTTGACAAAACTTGGCTTGCTGCAGACACTTTCATATGCTTGAATATGTTCCAAAACAAAACTTACGTTCATGTTGTGAGATTGCTATCAAAAGAATTTCTATCCCTTTAAAATGTTGAGAAACACAATATATGAAAACAGAAAACCAAGGAATAACATGCCAATAAATAAGTAAATCAACTATTTCTTAATTTTTCAAGAAACAGTTCAAAATCTTTTTTATCTTATCAATACATTTGTAATCCAATGCCATATTTCTCCAAATACTTTCCCTTCAAACAAAAAAAATATATAATGGAACTATTCAGTTGGTCATTTAAAAAATTGTTTATGACTTTTTTTTATCTAGTATTAACAAATCTTCATTGTTTATAATACTATGTTTTTCTTTGCTCATACAAAGAAAGAAAAAACAAGAAATATTTTTGTGCCATTTAAAATAATGAAATGATTATAATCTATAATTAAACGCTAAATTCTTCCAAAGTCAGCTTATTCAGCCAAATTGTTCTGGAATGCAAGAAGCCATATTCCCTTTAAAAGAGTAGTATCAAAGTAACTAGGACAGGGGGGTGGTTCCGGCAGGCACTACTGCTGGTTTGCTTGTGTGTGCGCCGTGCATGAAGTGCAATAAAAATTGTTCTGCGCAACATGGCGGTGCCATAGGAGAACTGGTTCGGGGGTGTGGCAGGCCTTGGGCACTGCCGGTTCCAATGACCCAGGCTGCCAAACCACTACCGGTTCGGCCAAACCGGTCTGAACTGGTAGGAACCCACCTCTGGACACAGCTCATTTTTTGCATTCTTTGCTTATAGTTTTCAGTCTTTCTCGACTCAGAGTATACAGTGCCACAACAATAAAAAGTGGTTATGTGTGCTTCTGGAAGCACAATATCCTGCCCTTCCAAATCATATTTCATGACCATTTTTATATAAACAAACATGTGCCAATATTATAATCAGTTGTGGTCTCCATCAAAGGAATAAAAAATCTGGCGTTGTTTCCATGATTTATCATTATGATCTGTGATCCTTAGATTATTACTCTCTGCAAATTATTTTACATTAATTGCAATTTATAAATGAACAAACGTGTATGTACTTTAAAAATAAATGCATATTTATGCACATTTAGAATTCTAATTCATTTTTTTTATACTTTTAGCCAAGGAATACAATGCAAGATCTGCTTAATTTAGGAAATGCACATGAAAGATTCCAGCTAATTTATCTTGATGAAAATGACACTATTTAAAAAGAAGGCTTTTTATATAGTTATTCTCATGAATGTACATGAAATATATTTTCCCTAGCAGTATTCATTATTCCTCTTTGTATTTCATGGCTATTTTTATTTTTTTCTATTTTGTTTTTCCACCAATGAGGCTGTAGTCAAATAATGCTCAGCAACTGATTTTCTCTCTTTGGACTGAAAAATTAAACAGATACTAAATTATGACAGTGGATTTAGAAAGGAAGGCTCCAAGTGCTTGAAAGAACTTGTCTGAGATAATATGATGCTTCTAAGAATATTGCAATCACATCCAAGCAATCACTGAAGCATGCCATGTAACTACCTCCTCAGCTAATATGCCTTTTTCTCCATGATGACTAATCATGTTCTATTAAACAGCAGTACTGCTGGAAGAACTCAACTATATAAGTGTAATGAAGCCAGTATTCTCTCTGGACAGATTAGCTACAACTGATTTGACACATACCATCATAGGAGCTTCAGACCTGACAAACTCTGTGCTTTCCTCTGATTTATGCTGTCAAGCTCTTTGGAAAAGAGAATGAAACCCAAATGTTCAGTTTGGTGGAGATGAAATGTATGAATGCGCTTAACTGTCAGTTAAAGAAAGTTACCATTTTTTCCTCCTTTTCTCTGTATTGTCTCTCTCCAGTAACTCTCATGCAATACTCCTAAAAACCCCACCTAGAGACATCCAGTAAAATGGTCCCCCGGCATGAACTATTTCATTAGTACATCCATAATCCCTCTTTATCTTCTCCCTTGTATATTTTGTTTCATTCAAAATCATTGTATTACTATATATGGTTTCTGTAATTCTTTTTTCCTTGTGTATTAATACTTTCAGTGCTACTTAACAATATCCTGGTGGAAATGAAAAGAGGAGGAAGAGAAGCAATTTTTTTAGAGACATATAGATTTCCACTTCCAAGCTAATACAAGGTTGTAGAAGAAGGAGAAGAACTAAATCTTTCAGATGATGGAAGGCATCCTTGCACTGGTGTTGTTCTTATTAATATTATTCCGGGATAAATTGGGAGTATCCATAAGGACAAAGTGCTCATCCGGACAACCATAATGCAGGAGGATATCAATGCATTCTTGGCTTGTTGCTTGTCTTGCATAGGCTAAAGCACTGTTTCCATGGGCATCACGTGCCATAACATCAACACCATATTGTGGAAAGAATAGACAACATTTCAAGCCCTGCAATCACTTCTGAATAGCAGCAGGCAGAAAAGTCTATAAGAAAAAGACTTTTCATTAAAATAAGGTCCACTTTACCAATTTCTTATCTGGGGATTTTAAATCTAAGCTGCTTTTGCAACATCCTTTTCTAAAGAAACCCTGGAACTACATTGCTGCTCTTATATGTTTGGTCTGAATGAATTCATATCAAAATGACATGAGGATCATATCTTAAGATTTGCACCAAAATCAATCATAAGAGAATCCAAAATAGATTTGAGGGATATCAGTCATAGCAGGACTGTATCTTTAATAAAAAATATCTCATACCAGGATTTTCTTCTATTGAAAGCAAATGCAAGAGCATCTGACTATCTAATTCACTGACACTGGCAATTTGAACATTTTTATCAAGCTTGTTTCAAATCCATGTGTTATTTATTTACCCAAATTAAGAGCTGCACCAATATGACATTTCCTCTCCTGCAAGCCAAATGTAAAGCTGATCGCCCATCCCCTTCTCCACAGGTTTCATTCATTTCTTCATGTGTTCCATGTGCAAGAAGCAGGATGACAGTCTGCAAATCTTCTTCTGCAGATGCTCGTAGTAGGTGCTGAACTAAAGAAAGGTCTAAACATTGCAATGGAGCAAGAAATAGTTTTTGCTCATATTTGGCCTGGATCCACTGCTCTTTTTCTTCCCTAGGAAATAAATACATATTATCATTCAATATAAATCTTCATCATTTAGGCCAATCCTCAGACTGATCTTTGAAATACATACACAATTTGACAGATTGGAATTAGAGCAGTTGTAAAGTTTAGATTAAATACTTCAGATAAAAAATATTATTAGGATGCATGGAAGATCCATAGGAGCAACCCCCAGGGGTGACTGTCGGCAGATTCCAGAGGGAGATGATGCCTTGCAGGAAGCCAACAAAGAGGACATCCTGATGATCCATGCCCTGCAAAATACAGTACTATGAGGACTACCATGATGGCTCCTAGGAGGAGAGCCCTTAACCAATGGAGGTCTGGGAGATACAACAAGAGTCCTGATAGATCAAAAGGGGATTTTTCATAGCCAATATTTTTTGGAGACATCATATATTACTCTGTATAAGTTCTGAGTTTTTGTTTAAATTGAAACAACACATATGGAACTCTTCACAGCCATAGTTATTCCTCAACAACAAGTAATAAATAGTTGCATGGTTCTCCAGTGTTGCTTCTCAAACCTGTCTCAGTTCTCTATTGTGAGCGTCCAAGGCCTGGGAGGTTGAATTCAGACTTTTGGTCAATATGCAAGCTAGGCTATTGAGGTTTCTAGAGTTTTGCACTACAAGTGCTGGCACACACACTAATGAAACTGCTAGAACTACATATTCGGCTTAGGTGAGTAAGGCAGTCTGGGGATCAGAGTCTGGTGTCAGAAGTTGGAGGCCCCTTTTCTGCTATCTTTGCAGGGAGGCCATAAAGACTATTAGCCACCCCAAGGTGTAACGTGGAATTTGCAGGGAAGTAGAAATAGATTTTTGTGACACAGAGTATAAACCAGCCTAGAAGGAGTTTAATATTCCTGTATGTGAAAGGGATAACCTTGGTGTGATTGTAAGTGAGGGCAGTATTATCTGACAATCAAGCACTTTGGTCTGTGTGTAATCCTCCTGTGCAAGCCCCAGAATTTCTTTTCGTTGGGGTTGTTAGTTAGAACCCCGACACCTCCATTCTAAAACATAGGGTTGTCCTGGTCACTGTGGCAGTATATAATACAAATATGGTCCCATCCTTAGAATCAGTGCTGGGTGCCCAGTCAAAAATAGTGGAATATGAAGGTGTCAATTTGAAATCCCCGAGCTTGGTAAAATGCTGAATGGCTCGTGGGTGTGTTGCTACCCCAATGAGGCAAGTTGACAAAATGTCCTTGACTGATTTTCTTCCTTTCAAACAAAATTCAGTTGTGTTTAACACTTCCCTTGCTAAATATTCCCAAACATTCCCCTTGTCAGGAAATAAGTTTGTTTCCATAAATTCATCAGACAGGTGGTTTGAAGGTATACAAAGCATTAAAAACACGTCCTCCCCATTTTCATCTTAAAACAGAGTCTTTAATGCCCACTTGACATTCTCTGTTTCTTTGTTGCTTCAGAGGTGAAACCTTTTCTGCAGGAGCTGGTTCTGTGCTGTGGTCAAAGACTACAGGTTTGACGTGTGTCCAATGTATCCAAGCATCCTTTTTGGCTACTTTCACTGCTGTTTGGGTCATGATGAGGATCTGGAAGGGCAATTTTGGTGACTTTCAGACAAACAATTTGATCCAGATCCAGTCTCCAGGCTGGAAGGGATGAAGGTTCTCTTAGAGTGACAATGTCTGGGTTAAGTCTGTGAAGCTGAAGGCTGATGATAAGATCACCTCCCCCGACTTTCCAGATTAAGGGAGTGTGGGGTATAAACCCTTCAGAGTATCTGGAGGGTAACCAAAAATAATTCAAAAGGGGAAATATTCAAATCCTCCTGGGGTCTGGTCCTAAGGTGGAACAGGGCTATGGGTAGGCCCTGAGGCCATGGAAAGTGTGTCTATGCCATAGTTTGCCTAAGAGGATCTTAAATTCCCTATATTTCATTCCACCCTATCCACAGTTTGTTAGCAGCTCGACTTTTGAATTTTCTGAGGCACTTCTTACTGCTGAGTTTTAGCTGAAGGAAAAGAGGTGTGTGTGTGTGTGTGTGTGATGGCTTCCTACACTAGAATCATTGACTTCTCCAATGAATTTTCATGCATGGCATGGCCAAAGTAAATCAAATGTAGTCTTGTGATTTTTGGCTTCTAGTGATGCTTCTGGTTTTATATAATTCAGCAGGTTCATGAAGGTTGTATGGTATATGCATGGTATTTACTCCAGCAGCACAGTTCAAAGGGGTCAAGTTGAAGACTACCTGTAAGGAAAATCTTCTTGAATAGAAATATATGTAGATGAATGGAATACTTTAACTATGGAGTTTGGGAGTTCTCCATTTTTGTGCGAGCTGGACTGAACATTCAATAAAAATAGAAGAAAAATAAGATTACCACCACTATGAATAGTTTAGCTGACTTTCCTATACACTGCAGAGGGTTGCAATTAGATTATCCTTAGTTTTATATAAGAATAGTAATGAATAACAAATCCAAATATCTGTAGTTTTTCAAACTATAAAGTCCAAAAACATAACTTAAATTGTTTGGTTTTACTCTCAGAAATACTTTCCAATCTGTAGAAGCCTTCTCTTCAAAGAGATTATTATAGAACGGTATCAATTTGTTCTTTGGAAGAATAGTTCTTTAATACCTAATTAGGCAGCTGATAGCAATATGTAAAAAAATAGCAATTTTTTGATTGACTCTAATCATCTGCTTTCTGTTTTCCACCCATACACTATCAATATCATTGTGATCTGTCCCAACTGCATTGATCTGTGATTCTTCTGGAATCTGTCTATTATTTGTCCATCCCTTCTTATCCATTCCTGACACTACAGTATCCTGCATTTGGCCTAAACCCATTTTCCAAACTTGGAGCATTGCACTTAATTATGCACATTATGTCTAGCCTAATAAATAGTTCTACTTCTTGTGAAGCACTTATAATGAATTGCCATTTCAGTGGAGAAACCAGCTAATAAGATATTTCAGCTGGGTACCTGTTTTCTTTTCTATATGCAAAATCACAGCATTGGAACTGAAGAGCTTTGCGGTTTGGCTCTTCTGGAGTCAGCCCTGGAGGCCATCTTTTTCTTTGGATCTTCAGGGCTGCCACACTTAATGCTGTGGAAAACTGGGAGAGGGGATTGCATGGAGTTGTGGGATATCTAGCCAGAATAACATTTCTTTTTCTGAGTGCTAAAGACATTCGGTCTGTACCTGGAGTGGTGTGACTGGAAGACATTTCCAGTTGGGATGGTGCATTGATTGGACCATGTGATGGACATGTGGGTGCAGGACATGGGCTTTCTTTTGGGTGGAGAAGACTTAGAAGCTTTCAGATTCTGGTTTTCCCAGATATGCCAATATGACATCTCTAATAAAATGGAACTTTGAGGAACTTCTAGCCTTGGAGTCTTCTTGTGTTGAGAGTGTTACTTGGAACTCTAACACCAGGATTGTCCTACCAATAGCTGTTATTAAGTTAGTTTTAAATTCTTTTATTATGTAGACATGTTGAGAATCAAGAGCATTTTGCAAAGCATTGCTGGTCCTAAATCAGGTGTACTTTTTCTCTGAAAACTGAAATCATAGCTTTCTTGTGCTTATGAGTGTGTCACACAAATTATATAATAATAAAAACCTAAATCTTTTAACAGAATGAAAAATATACAATCTATTAGTTTCCCAAGACAACACATAATTACTATATAGAAATCAATTTCAAGTAAATTTACTTTTGCACATATTTTCATTCATTATGGCAATGTCTTTAAAATGAAAGCCACTTCATTTTATCAAGCAATGAAGTATGGTAATGGATTTGGAGATCTGTTTCTTCAAGTACAACATTTTTCAAGCTTCAATAGTAGTGATTGTTGTTCTTCCAATAATGTAGTATCAGGTAAACTTTAATGTTTTTTAAATGCTTAGTAAACATATATTTTACAGAATAAATCTGGATTAATTTTGCATCACTATCTGATGAGCAGAGCATGAATTTACTATAACCTCTCAACATACTTTCATGCAAACCTCTCCACCGTATGTACTTACTGAAGTTATTGACGTGCTATACAAAGGAAAACAAATTATATTGGTCTCATACAATAAACATACTAAAACATTATTCCTGGCTTCCGGTGGTGATGTCATAGTGGAGCAAGTGATGCAGACGAAGAGGGGAGAATCTTGATGATGGAGATAGAAACAGAACAAAAAAAAACTTCTCATACACACCAAACAAAAACCAAAAAGAATTTTACAGAAAAGTTCATTAAAAATAATAGAAATAGAATATGAAAATATAATATTTAATAGGTGACTTCAATGCAATAACAGATATTTAAAAAGATTACAAAAGCAATAAAAGAAACAAAAAAAGAACATTACCAACTATATTCTGTGAAATGGTGCAGGAACTAGGTTTACAAGATGCATGGAGAGAAAAAAATACAGAGAACAAACAAGAATATTAACAATAGAAGGACAGGATTTAGAATTAGGCAGCCATGCTTTCATTTGGGATAGGAAAAATAAAATACAGTTACTTCCAAAGGCATCAAATTAGAAACGCTCTATTGCAAATATGGCAAAAAAAATTAAAGAATCATTATAATAAAATTCCAATTTGGTTATTGACTATGAAAGCACTAATCTATCCAAACATACTAGATATAAATAAAATAATAAGATATGAAGATTTATTGGACAATCAGGAGAAATTAAAAATGAGACAAGAATTAAAAAAATCTGAGGATGGACATAGACTGGTGGCCATACATGCAGATACAGACTAGATACAAGAAATACTTAGAAACAGATGGATTGTACAAAGAAGCACAAGAATTAGACAAAATTTTACAGGGAATAGAAGAAAAACTAATTTAAAAATATATCATTATCTATTGTGATTTACAATGGAAGAAGAAATAGTGAAGGAGACTATGATAACATGGGTGACAAATTTTGGACACAACAAAGAATTAGAGAAACGGGAAAACCTCTGGGAAATAAATTACAAACTAACAATGACAACAGCATACAGAGAAAACTTGCACAAAATGTCCTACATTTTGATGGCATTTACCACCAGAGAGAATAGCGAAAATGTTTCCAATTTGCAGACTTTTCAGGCACTGAATCGGTACTAATGCCAGCAGGAACCCACCCCTGTATAAAGGTATACATGTATGGATAAAAAGAGTATAATGGAGGCTTACCAGTGTGGAAATATTGCAAAGATGATATTTGTGTTTTAAAAAATGGAAAAAACCTTGTTTAATGAAAACA
Source organism: Thamnophis elegans (assembly GCF_009769535.1). NCBI lineage: Eukaryota > Metazoa > Chordata > Lepidosauria > Squamata > Natricidae > Thamnophis > Thamnophis elegans. Next base: position 35,323,012 of record NC_045543.1, read on the forward strand.
CTTAAAAAAACAACATTATTCCCAGCTCTTGTATTAAAACAATCTAAGGATTTACTAGATTTTTTGAAAATGTACTTAAATACTAAAAAACTCTGGGACTTAAAATTACTTTAGTATGTTTTAAAATCCGAGAACTAGTTTGATATAATGGTATTAAAAGGATTGGGCTAGAATTCAGGAAATTGTGAGTTTTAGTCTCCTATCTAGGGCAAAAACTCAGCTGGGTGACATTTGGTCAGTCACTCTGTCAACCCTAGGAAGGAGCCACTGGCAAGCTACTTCTGAAAATAAAATCTTTACATGAAAATTTCAGGAGTCAACACTTACTCAAAGGGACAAAAAAGCCCATAAAAAAATAAATAATACATGTAAAAGATAAAAATTAGCATTTGGAGTTACAACAAAGAATGCCATCAACCATCACTGAAAAAGAGAAAAAGTAACCCTTTACTAGGAATAAGTCCTGTTATTTTAATAGCAAGAGCACTTAGACTTATATACCACAGATTACTGAATGTGGTGATTTAAGACTCCTGCTAAGTGACTTAAAACCAGACATTGGGAAACTGGTATCACTTCATCAAGCCCATCCATCACATTAAGAAGGAGGAGTGGGAAAGAAGAAAGATGGGCAGAGAGGGATGGGAAAGAATGAAAAAGAATTTACTAAACAGTGAAGTAGTTACTAAATTTTACTGAGTTTACTAAGTTACCAGTTACTGTGGTTCTTGATAAATGACTATCAGACTTTGAAAACCTGATATCACTGGATCATGTTCAACAATTTTGTTGAATTAACATTAACTAAAAAGGTTTTTAAATTGGATTTTGAACAAATGTGCAATTAATTGTTACAGTTTTGAATTTTACTGTTACTATCTTCCTTCCGGCATGCAAACTGCCCAGCCACATGACCCCCAGCCATACCCACCAAGCCATGCCCACAAAACCGGTAGTAAAAAAAATGAATCCCACCAGTGGGTGAGGGGCACTGAGGATTTGTTTGTAGTACCAAGGGGGCGGTGGACTGAAAAAGTTTGGGAACCATGTTCTAGTTCTTTCTTTTGTTTCAATTTTCCTCTTTCTGTTAGTATATCTTTATATCTAATAACATTTCTCATATACTACTATACTATAATACTAATATTCAGGTGTGTCAAAGCTTCCACTGTTGAAAGCCACATTGGTATTTCCATTTAATGTTTTCCTTTCACTTTCTCCCATACTGTAAATAGACCAATTCTTACATAATGTCTCTGAAAGTAACCATTTATTCTATTTTTCCCATACCAGAAAAATGTATTCCAAGTTGCATATCATGTCCCTCCAAAGATAATAACCTTATATATCTCAGTAAAATCCATTAATTTATCCAAGTTAAGGCTGCTACTTGATAATACAACTCCCAATTTGGTAAACCAAATCCACCTTTAGTTCTTGAATCTTGTAACATTTTTATGTTAATTCTCACTTTTTTTCCTTGCCAAATTATTTTATTTAATTTTTCAAGCTTTATTGATATTATTTGGAATAAAAATAAAATTCTTGCTCATCTTAATTACTGCTATTCTTCCCATTAATGATAACTGCAAATCCTTCCATTTCTCTACATCTGTTTTAATTTGCTTTCCTAATTTATAATAATTATCTTCCTTAATGGTTACACACCTCGAAGTCAGCTGTATAACCAAATATTTTACTTTCTTCACTATTTGAGTATCTAATTTCATCATTATTTCCCTTTTCTGTTATATTTTTCACTAAAATTTTGGTTTTGTCTTTATTTGTTTTCAATCCTGCTAGTTTTCCATACTTTTCTATTTGCTCATGCATTTGGATTTTTTCTCTTCTTTTTTCCATTAATTGAACAATGGGAATAAATGATAGTGCCATCTAGTGATAATACAGGAAATATACCTGCCAAAGAACAAAGAACAAAGAGAGAAGACCTTGGACAATGTCTAGAGACTTGGTAAACAGAGTGGTGATAACAACTGCCTCCTAAAAAGAAATAATACCAGATGTGTGCTTATTTTTGTTTTTGTTTTTTCTTCCTATGCCTTTTTGTCTATAATTTTGGAGTTTTGGAATTGTGGGGTTTTTGCTTTCATTCACATTCAATTTTTTGTACTTGGGTTTACTTTTTTGTAGACACCTTTCCTAAGTTAATTTTTTCTTGGCTTTTTCCATTCACTTGTTTTTTTTTTACTAGAGCTGGAGGGAACAAGGTGGATTAAAAACTTATTTTTATTTTTCAACTGTTGTTCATTTTTTTCTTTTTCTTTTACCTCTTACATGATTTGTTTTTTTCTTTCATTCTCCATTTTAATTACAACACTCCACCATTTGTTGGGGGAAAACCTTTGGTGGAAAAAACATAATTGGATTAGGGTAACAAGAACTCAAAGTTTTGCTCACTGGACTTGAAATAGGCGAATTTTGAACATTTGGAGATAAAAAGAGCTTTGGTGGGACCACTTCCAGGATTCTAAATTTGGATTAAAAATTCCCTTGATATTTGGATTATAAAAATAAACTACCAAGATGAAGAAAAATAACAGCATATTCCTCATCAGCAACAATCTCTTCTAGCCCTACAACATAAAAATCATCAAATACAACAATGCAACAAGATAAAGCTAGTATGGAATTAAAGAGCATGTTAGATCTTAAGGAAATAATAAACAAAGTGGATGAGAGAATGAAAAAAGTGGAAGAAGAATTGAGAGAGGTTAAGGAGATAATTGGGAAAAATGAGCAAAGATTACAGAAAGTGGAAGAAAAGGCGGAAACAAAAGAGAAGAAGATGGAGAAGATAGACTATAGACTTGCAATAACAGATAAGAATCAAGAAAGGATAAATATATCCTGGGAAATGGATAAGGCTGATTATTATTATTTGGAATTTTATTCCAAAATTCGAAGAAGAAAAGGGAGAGAATCTAGTGGAAAAAGATTGCAGAGATTTTAGGGGATGCACTAGAAGAAAGTAAGCAAAAGGTGTTAAATGGGATTGATGAAATATACAGGGTCTACACAAGATATGCCAGAAGAAATAATCTGCCCAGAGAGGTACATGTAAGGTTTACTAAGAAAACATTGAGAACAGAGACCTTGCAGGCTGCAAGAAACAACACTATAAAATATAAATCCAGAGAAATAGTAGTTCTGAAACAAGTACCAAGAAGGGTTAGAGATTTAAGAAGAGAATATCAATTCCTGACCAAATGTCTAATAAAAACAGAGTGAATTTTAGATGGTTAATACCAGAAGGGATATTAGTGAATTGGCAGGAACAAAGACACAGATTGGATATGATAGAGAAAGTAGAGCTATCTTATAAACAATAGTTTGGATCACAAAAGAAAGAGAGATTGAGAGAACAAAGACAAATAAAATTGCAAGAAGAGAAGGAGAAAGAATTGAGAGAGCTTGATAAAGAACAAGAAGAGAGCATTAAGAGAAGGAGCAAGGGCAAAAGAGATGAAAGAACAAAGAGAGATAAGAATGACTAGATCAACTAAACCTACAATACAATACAATACAATACAATACAATACAATACAATACAATACAATACAATACAATACAATACAATACAATACAATAGCAGAGTTGGAAGGGACCTTTGAGGTCTTCTAGTCGTTGGAAGGAAACCCTATACCTATTCTAGTCTATATTCTAGTTGTTCTAGGCAGGAAACCCTATACCATTTCAGACAAATAGCTATCCAACATCTTAAAGACTTCCAGTGTTGGGGCATTCACAACTTTTGGAGGCAAGCTGTTCCACTGATTAATTGTTCTAACTGTCAAGAAATTTCTCCTCAGTTCTGAGTTGCTTCTCTCCTTGATTATTTCCACCCATTGGTTCTTGTTCTACCCTCAGGTACCTTGGAGAATAGTTTGACTCCCTCTTCTTTGTGGCAACCCCTGAGATATTGGAACACTGCTATCATGTCTCCCCTAGTCCTTCTTTTCATTAAACTAGACATACCCAGTTCCCACAACCATTTTTCATATGTTTTAGTCTCCAGTCCCCTAATCAACTTTGTTGCTCTTCTTTGCATTCTTTCTAGAGTCTCCACATCTTTTCTACATTGTGGCAACCAAAACTGAATGCAGTATTCCAAATGTGGCCTTACCAATGCAACAAACAAGTAAGATATGGGACAAGAAATAAAAATGATTTCAGTAAACATAAATGGACTAAATTCGAGCATAAAAAGGAAAAGGACATTTAATAAATTAGATAAATTGAAATTAGATATAATATGCCTGCAAGAAGTGCATATTAAAAAAAATCAACAAAAATTTTTGTACTACCCAAAATTGGGGAACTTATACATGACACTTGTTGATCAAAGTAAAAGATGAGTAGCTCTATGTATTAAAAAGACAATACAATCAAAGCAAATATTTGAAGATGAGGAGGGGAAAATATTGATAATGGAAATAATGATGAACTGTAAAAAAAAATATTGCTGGTGGCAATATATGTACCAAATGAGAACCAAGAAAAATTATATGGGAAATTACATAAAAAGATAAGAGTATAAGCATGAAGAAATATGTATATTAAGAGACTTTAATGTGATTGTAAATAATGAGTTGGACTATAGAACTACAAAACTGAATAAGAAGTTAAGGAGAACTCTTCCTAAAACATTTTTTTACAATGACAGATGAATTAAGTTTACAAGGTATGTGGAGAAGAAGGCATTTGAACAAAAATAATATACATTTTATTCAAATAGGCACATGACGTGGTCAAGAATAGATATGATTTGGATGACAAGTTTATACACTACAATAAACTGCTAAGGACTCACTAACTGTGACTTTTTAAATTTCATTTGACCAACCTGTTTCCACAAGATATCCTATAGGCATATTTTAAATCAGAAACAAAAGCTGTCAGAAACTCAAAATACCTCAGATTTACAGATAAGGGAATAGTACTTTAGAGAGGAAAACAAAGCAGTTCCACTGTCTGTGAGATAATCTACCCTCAATAATTTTATGCCAAGTTTACCTTTAAAGGATATAATATATACAATATGTCGGTTAATTAGGCCCGCCCGGTAAGTAAGGCTCTTGTTTGATGTGGGGCCATTCCCGGGAGCTGGAAGGTCTTTTGCTGGCCGCAGAGGCAGGGCTTTGCTGAGGTGACGATGCTGAAGAAGCCATGCAGGAGGAGTTAGGGAGATGCAGAAAGGCCAAGGGAGGCCTCTGGGGATCAGGCTTCGGGCTGGTGGGAGACTTTGAAGGAGTGGGGGAAGAAAGGTGCTGGCGCCAGTGGAGGAAGTGATGCAGCGGGGAGGAGAAAGACAAGCTTGGTGGGGCTGCATGGATGCTGAACGCTGCAGAAGGATGGGGCTCTTTAACTCTCTCCTCTCACCAGTGCCTGCCTTCTTGTGTCATCCCTGCCATCCTGCCTTCCAGGTCTGAAGGGGTGTCTTTGTGCCTGTCTGTGTGTCTGTGTACCATTGCTGCCCAACTTGTGAGTCACGAGAGGAGGATCCAGGTGGCTCACCTGCCTGCGGTCCCAGTTTCTTTTTGCTCTTGGGCCTGTTGGTTGCGCTGTTCTCCAGTATGGTTACTGCCTGGCCTGGCTGTCCAAAGTGACATTAAAAATCACTGTGCAGCAGTTGGAAACTGCTGCACAGTGTTTTCTTGTCACGTGCGTGGCCACGCAGCTGCGCAGCTTAGAGGGAACATTGGTAGGTGGGCAGCAGCCCCTCATGCGGGGAGCGGGCCAAGCCTAATCATGCCACCACAGAGGCTATATCATTTTCCCTTCAGCCTGGGCACCATTTCTTCATCTTGTCGAAGGCCAGGTCACCCCACAATTCTAATGCAGCACCATTCACTTTCTTTTCTCAGCAGGAGAAGAAAGAAAGCGAACGGCGGTTCTGCAGAGGTGTTCTGGGAGGGCAGGTGGATGTCTGAACCAGCAAGGGAGGGAGTGCAGCAAGAGCGGCAGTGGTGGCCCTTTCCAAGCACAGCACACAGAGGCAGTGGGCAAGATGGGCAAGGTGGCCCTGGCGCGCCTGTTGCCTCTCTGCCCACGCCATGTCCCACTCCAGCTGGCTGCATGAGTACAAATGCGGTGACCTGGTCTTCACCAAGATGAAGTGCCACCACCCAGGATGAAGGGAAAGCACCACCTGGCCTGCTCCCCGCAAGAGGGGCTGCCACCAACCCACCCACTGGCAGCTTTCGTGACTCTCACTCTAATTCTTCACCAATGGGAAGCAGCACCGCAGCCGAGTCTCCTTTCCTCGGAGCCCTGAGCCCAAAGCCCGCAGAGCCAGCATGGGAGACACGTGGGCCTGGGTAGAAGGCAGCTTTTTCTGCAGCATCCCCATCTCCTCTTTAGATCACAGGGGGGGCTCTGCCTTTGCAGAAATGGGGTGAGAAGTTTATATGGAGGATTGACGGGGGGATGCGCGGCCCTCCACAGAACCACACAGGATATTCATCGGTGTCGGCCGGCCACGCAGAAGGGAGCTAGTAGCCTACTCTCTTCCGCACAGCCTTGCTGTGCTTGGCTGCCTTCCACGTGGCCTTCCCGGTTGTTCCCCATGCTCACTTGCCTTTCGAGGTTGGGGTCCAGCCTGGCACAGCCAGTGGGTGGGCAGCCGGATGGCCCTTGGTGCAGTCGCTGCTCTGGGGTGAGAGGGGCAGCAGTGGTGATGCTGCTCCAGGAAGGCAGGCACCAGGTGAATGTCCCAGGGCTGCTGCATATGTGCACTGCCTGCCCTGTTGGACCCAGATGGTTGCATCTCCATCAAAGGATGCCCACCCTCTCAGAACCTGGACTAGAAGACTAGTCTGGACTAGAATACCTACCTTCCAGCTTCTATTCTGTTCTGTTCTATTGTTGATATTATCTGTGTGTGACAAAAATAGGTGTTCGTAATAGAACTTCCTTTTAAAAAAGCACTATTTTTTTATCTGTTTGTTATTTTATTTCTTTTTTTAAAATAATTTATTATGTAAATGAGATTAATATTAAAACATGGAAACTCAATTCAGTAATTCATAAAATAATAAAAACAAATAACTACCATCAGCTATTTATTCTGCTCAACCAATACAAATTGTCACCAGTGATTAAAAAATAACATAATAAGGGTTTTTTAAATAGCCACCATCACTCCAGAATACTTTGACATCGCTGAGCATTGAAAACAATAAAAGGAACATTTCAGGAAGGCTTCCCTCAGGAAGACATTGATCATGTCCCACATGAATGTCACCAAACTTCAGTCAGAAAATTGGTATTTTAGATGCTATTTAGAGTACAGAAGTATGCATAACAAAGGGAATTCTTAAGATCCCCAAGTCATTTAGTGGTCAGCAGCTGTTGGTGAGATGTATATAGAAATAATATACTGTCAAATAAAGCCATAGTCGTATTCTCTTTGAGTCAGCCAGTAGTTGCAGATCAGAAAAACCTCAATGGCTACTCTGTTAGTTCCTCAATAAAATGAAAAATTGAGTGTTAAATGATATGTAACAATGAGTATTATGAAAAACAATATAATATTTTGTGAATCCAAATGTTACATTATGCAATTGGCATTAAACTGTCCAAATAAAGACCCACTGTAGATATCGTGTTAGCTCACAAGCCTCAGCATTTTAATAGTCTATCTACATCAGTGGTGGCTAACCTTTTTCTTGTTGTGTGCTGAAAGTAAGTGCGCGCGTGCACGCTAACACTCCTGCGTGCCAGCACCCATAATGCAATGTGCTGCCCCTGTGCATGCACGCACCCCCCCAAATCTCCCCCCCGTGTGCATGCACACGACTACCGCAAATGCTCCCCCCCCCCATTTTGGACCAACCTTTGCCAGTACAAATGGCCTGCCTTTGCAGAGGCAGCAGCAGCTGCTCCTCCTGACAGCCTTGCACTCTGGGCAGAGTCCAGCCAGCCAGCCATGCCAGCCGGCAGGACTGTGGAGGAGCGAGCCACCCAGCCTGCTGCTGCTGGCATGCTACCCTTACAGCAATGCTCTGATCTGCTCACGCAGCTCACCCCTCTCGGGGACCACAAGCTGGGTCAGTGAAGAAAGCAGCCTCCCAAATAATGGCATGGCAGCTTGCAATCTCAGAGCTTGACCGTGTCCTCACCACACACACAGTACCACACCATGCACCCTAGTTTGCAAATTCAGCCCTTGAAAATCCCTTAAATTTGCCACGCTGTACGCTGCCCAGAGTGAGCTGGCAGGAGGAGGAGGAGAGGAGCTGGCTGGTCACGTCTGCCTTCCTCCCTGCTGCCCCATGTGTCCGAGCAGCCCTTCTGCCTGCAGCTATCACTTCTGCTGCTCTTCTGGAGCCTTGCTTCCTCCCCCCCAAACCCCTTCAGACTCACTCCAAATTAGGCAGAGGAAGAGGGGTGGTAATAAAGAGACGGTGGCTGTGTGCAAAGGATTCCTAATTCTTTTTCTCTCTCTGGTGTTCCTCCTGCACAGCTCTGCTGCCCCAGAAGAGCAGCAGCACTGGCAGGGAGAAAGGCAAGAGCAACTGGCCCGCTTGTGTGCTCAAGAGAGCAGGACAGCACTTGCTGGCTGGGCAGTCGGCTGCCTCTCTCGCTGCTCCTTCCCTTAGCCATGTTGGTCTCCAAGGAGTTCGAGTGGCAGCTAAATGAAAACAAACAGCTTAAGCAAGTATGGTTGGGGACAAACAAGTGGTGATGGGGAGAGCAATCTGGGTGAAAGCGGGGATAAACTGGTGGTAAAAGTTGGCAAATCCCAATAAACCTTGTAGCTATTTATGTATTCTGGGTGGTTCCCAGTGAAGTACTGCCTGTACCTTCAAAGGATCCATTTCTATGCCCTGGTGTGAAATGCGGTATCCTAAGTAATCGATTTTTTCTTGGTGGAATTCGCATTTGGAGAGTTTAGCATAAAGTTTGGCAGAGCGAAGTTTCTTCAGAACCACCTGGACTAGTTTTACATGTTCTGCCTTGGTCTCAGAATAAAGCAAAATGTCATCTATGTAGTCCAAACAGCCCTTATATAAATGTTCCTGCAGCACTTCGTTTATTAATTGCATAAACATTGCAGTGGCCCCTTGTAGTCCAAATGGTAGCACTTTGAATTGATAGCATCCCAGTGGGGTGTTAAATGCCGTTTCCATTCATCTCCCTCCTTAATTCTTAATTCAGTAGTAAGCCTCCCTTAAATCCAGCATTGTAAAAATTCTCCCTTTCACGAGGTGTGCTAGCATATCCTTCATGAGAGGGAGAAGATATATATTCTCCACACTGATAGAATTTAGGTTTCTAAAATCAACACAGAGGCGTTTGGAGCCATCTTTTTTCTCTCTAAACAACACTGGGGCTGCAATTTTTGACCAGGCTGGTTCAATGACACCCCTTGCTAGGTTTTTCTCCATGAATGTCCTCAGTTCTTCCAGCTCCCTTGGGGACATGCTATACATCTTGGGTTTAGGGAGTTTGGCCCCGGGTAGAATTTCTATTGCACAATCAGTGGGGCGGTGGGGGAGAAGCTCGTCAGAGGCTTTTTCACTAAAAACTTCAGCCAAGTCTTTGTATTCTTTGGGTATGCTCTGGGTTGGCAGAGTGTAAGCAGGCATTGCTGTTTCTCAGTGCTCTGCCCCCTCAGTTTCTTGTTTTGGATTGTCAGCAGAGGTTACATGCATCCTGCACTCTTATGGTGTCTTGCTTCCAATTAATTTGGAGGTTCCATTTTTTCAACCATGCAAACCTAAAACTAGTGGCCATTCCATGCCCGTTGCCACTATAAATGTAAGTATTTCTTTGTGGCTTCCAATGCCAATTGGAAGCTCAGATTGGGGCTCAGTGGCAAATGAAGCTGGTTCCCCCCCGCCCCATGCTATTGACTCATCTAGCTATGGGGCTCTTCAGCTTCCTTACATTAATCCTCAACTCCCTTACCAAGGTTGGGCTGATCAAACAACGGGTGCACCCTGAGTCCACTAAAGCAGAGATTTTTATCCCCCTCTCCCGGTTGGGGATAAACAGTCTTAGTCGGAGGGTAAGTGGTTTAATTGGTTTGCTTACCAGTGGTTCATCCTCTGGATCACTCCTGGATGAGTATGGTTCCTCTTCCCAAGAGGCCGGGGTATCCTCCTCAAAGAGGGGAAGGGATGGAGATTCTACAATCTCCCTGCTCCTCTGGGCCATTTCCTTCCCACGTTGGCCCGGTTTTGTAGGTTTCCCCCCTAATGGGTGCTCTGGTTTCCTAGCTGGTGCTTGAGAACGACATTCTGCAGCTTGGTGTCCACTTTTTCCACACTTGAAACAGGCTGAGGATTCAGAGAAAATTCCATTTGCGGGTTTGAAGGCTCTTGCTTCCATTGGGGTGTGGATTTCTTCCACATTTGCCTTGATCGGTATTGGTTCCTGGCCATGTCGATCGCTGCCTCTTCAGCAGTAAGGTACCACTCATGTAGGTGATTTGGTGCCCCTCAGGTCATGCAGGCATTGTAGAGGTCATCACTCCAGCTTACCAGGATATCTTCTGGTCAGTTCACACGACCCGCCAAGTCTCAGAATTCTTTGGTATACTCTGCCACTGGCCGGCATCCCTGCTTCACTTACTTACTTATGGTAGTCCATAAGTAGAATTAACAACTTTGGTCACTTAACATAATTTCAATCGCAATGAAGTCCATGCTCAGAACTCTGTTAACTAATGAGTTAAAAATGAACTATTACAGCAGGAGAATAAAGAGAAATAAGGAGAAAGGAGCAAGTCAAATGCTTTATTTTAGCACATAGTGATATACCTTACATAAATTAGATGAATAAAAGTAAGGGGAAAATGTGGAGAATAGCAACTACCGGTAATTAGCAAAGGGCACTCCTTGTCTTTCTAAGCAAATTTTCCTGTACGAAAGTTAGTAAACTGGGGTTGTCATGGTCCTAAGCAAATAAAAATCATGAAAACTGTGGTTAGAATCAATGCACTTCCTAATATAAGCATAAACTAACACAATGGAAGGTAAAAATATGAATTTCCACCCATTGTAATAGACCTTCAAGAAATTGCTTTTTCAATGTTTAGTCAGTTAGCAGGACTAAGATATTGTTTCAAATAACTTTTTCCAAAATACATTTCCAAATGCTCTTCATTTGAACTGTGATTGAAATTAGTGCTGTTTGAAGTAAGGTTTATTAAATTAATAAGAGAAAGCACAATTTAAAAGACTAGGCAGTACTTTGTAAAATACCTGAAGACTGTTCTTTCTTTCAACCTGTTACTATGAGACTAAGCTTTGTTTGTAACAAAGAACTGATATCACAGGAAGCAAATCATCATGCTGCTGCCTCCACTATACCAGAGAAGTGATGATGCATTAAAGCCTGACGAAACAGCACCATCAATTTCCTGGCTTTAATATGCATCTTTACCATCAATGAACTCTAAGCATTTTTAATGCAAATAATTGAAATGGGTCCTGTTTCCTACTCTGCATAGAGGCTACACAAATATAGCCCCAAACCCTTTTGTTTATTAGCTTTTTAAAGATAATATCCAATTAACTTAAATGCCCTTTTCTGGCATTTGAACAGTATTAACTGTAATCTGAAAAGAAACCTGAAAACCTAGATGGGGAGAAGATGGGGAAGAAAAATTATCACAAACATAAAATATGCTTTTGACTATCATTTTGCTACAGAACATGCTATGCCATCAGAGCATGGTAGAGTATAAATTCAGTTGTGAGTTAGCATCCAGGCAGGAATTTTTAATTCACCATTACATTTTTTAAAAGCCAAGTTTTTAAACTGGTTGAAAATATCTACAGCATTCAGAAATATATTGAACTTAATATTCACTTTAGTCTTTTTTGTTTCCCCCCAAATCCTTTTCTCTGATATAAATTCAAAATTGCCTTTAATTTGGCAATTAGATACTTCAAAAACATAAATTCAAGTGAACACTCGATTTCTGGGGAGCAAATTTCAACAACCTTAAAAATATTAGGTGAGATCCAATGGAGAGAAAGCCTCAGATCAAAGAATTGGAGAACTTCTCAGAAATAAGATGCTGAAGAATAATCAAATACTGTACTAAGAAAAAAATCAGGACAGCTTAGTAAAGTGCTGTGGATGTTTAAGGAAACTTTTGACTGAACTAAACATTTTGTTTGATACTGTTATCTAGCTAAGAAGTCCATATCCTAAGATGGTTCAGTCACTTGCTCTCAACTTTTTCACTGCTTTTACATTTTAAGCAAACTCTTCCTCATTAGTTAGGAGCAAATTTAAGGAAGCCAATCCCCTTGATGCTTGTTCAGTCTTCTGGAAAATGGAGTAATCAGCAATACCACTGAAGAATTTTTGAGATGCCAAAGTTTTAGCCAAGTTGGTTTTCAATCAGAAAACTGGGTAGTTAAAATCTATAGCACTCCTCCCCGCAATGTTGTTTTCCTTTCCTGGTATTCTTTTATCCTTGAAGCAAGATAGGATGTAGATAGGGCTGACTGTGATTAAATCATCAGTGGCTAACATTTTAAACCCTGATGCTTTCAGCAGTTTCTGCCCAAACTTTCCCTGCCAGAATTTGGAGAAGGCTGTTGGGTCATCTCTGGGCAGGGAAATGATGGTTGAATCTATTCTTTCCAAAACAAACATGGAAACCACACACACACACACACACACACCCAAATATACACAAAAGATAAAGGATGAGAAAGAACAAGAGCCCCCCCCCCCCGAACAAGAACGTTGGATTCTGCAGCCCCCTGTTCAAGCAGGAGAACCTTACTATTTCAGATAAGTCTAGTCTCGTGATGGTGAACTGTCTAGTCCTGTGATGGCGAGCCTGTAGCATGCGTGCCACAGGTGGCATGCAGAGCCCTTTCTGTGGGCATGCAAGCTGTTGCCCAGCTCAGCTCCACTGCACATGTGCACATGCCTCACATCAGCCAGCTGATTTCAGGTCCCTGCACCACATGCAGGAGACTCACTCATGTGGGGGAGTCAAAAAGGGGTGCGAGGGGGGTTGTGTGCATGTGCAGGGGGCAGGGCCATTGCATTATGGGTGTTGGCATGCACATGCTTTTGGCATGCAAGGACAAAAAGGTTAGCCATCACTGATCTAGTCTCTTCTTAAAAACCTCAAATGATGAAGCACCCACAATTTCTAAAGGCAAGCTTTTCCACTGGTTAATTGTCTTCACTATTAGGAAGTTTCTCCTTCATTTCAGGTTACTTCTCTCATTGGTTAGTTTCCAATCATTGTTTCTCATCCTGCTCTCTGGTGCTTTGTAGAATAATGTGACCCCCATCTTCTTTGTGGCAGCCCCTCTAATACTGGAATACTACTATCATGTGTTCCCTAATTCTTCTTTTCTTAGACTAGCCAAACTCAAATCCTGCAGTCATTTTCATGTGTTTTAGTCTTCAGGCCATTCACCATCTCAGTTGCTTTTCTCTGAACTTTTTCCAAGGTTTCAACATCTTTTTTGTAGTATGGTGACCAAAATTGATTGCAGTATTCCAGGTGTGGTCTTACCAGGGTTTTATAAAGCAGTAATAATACTTCACATGATATTGATTATATGCCTCTGTTTATAAAACCCAGGATTGTATTAGCCTTTTTGGCTGCAGCTGCACGCTGTTGGCTAATATTCAAGTGATCATCCACTAGGACTCCAAGGTCCCTTTCTTGATCTTTTCTAGGATCTTCCCAGGTATTGATGTTAGACTGATTGGTCTGTAGTTTCCAGGGTGGGTTTTCCCCTTTTCTGAAGATGGGAACCACATCATCTCTTTTCCAATCCTCAGGTATTTCCCTGGTGCTCCAGGATTTTTGAAAGATATGGTACAATGGTTCTGAGATAACATCTGCCAGCTCCTTCAGAACTGTGATTTATATCAATCAAGGTTGGATAGGTGTTCTTTTACCACTTTCCTTGCTTATTTTAATTTTTATTTCTAGTTTGTCTTGTACAGTAGGTTTTTTTTTTTGTTATGTTGGGCTATAATTTCTTTTGGTGTGAAGACTGATGCAAAGAACGAGTTAAGCAGCTCTGCTTTCTCCCTACTACCTGTTTCTTCCTTCCCATCTTCTCTCTTTAGTGGACCTAAACTATGTAAATCTATTTCCATTAGATCTCTTGATAGGAAACTTCATAATCCAGGACCTGACTTTTACTTAATGCTGCAGGCCTTCTTAAGACACTCAGAACACACTAGCTAGATTCCAGCACATTCTATGTTTGGTAGAGTTTAATAAATGGATATTTTGAAGGAACAAGCTGCAAAGTGCCTAACTTTAGTTGCCTGGAATTTAATAGGAAGGAAAAAGTGAGACAAATTCACATTAGTATTAATGACAGAATGACAGGGGAGGAGAGAGAACAAAGAGGGTGGTGTTGGGGGAGGAAGAGAAAGAAAGGGCTAGCAGCAAGGAATTTACCAAAATGCCTCCCTGCCTCAAGGAAAGCAAGAACTACAGTGGGGTTATGGAAGAAGAGCTAGAAACAATATGCAGAGCAAACAGAGCAGGAGAAGCCCCTACCCTTTTGCAAAGTGAGTACTTAGCAGATTGCTGCTTCCTTCATATGCATTCTTTCTCTCTTAGCCAGTGTTGCTAAGGGACACAAACCCTCTAGGGATGAAATACTTCCTAGCAAACAAGAGGATGCAGACAGCTAAGAAACGATAAATAGATGCTTACTTCCTAATGGCTGAAAACTTATAAGATGTTGGTCACTATAAAATGAACAAGTAAAAAGGTCCAAGAATTCATGTGCGCAGAGAATGGTAAGATAAAGAATCTATATTTTGTTGGTGAAATTGCCAGGTATTTTATAAAATGTAAGAATATAAAACATTAATTAAATAAAATCAACATTAAACTTACTACTTTTTAAAATTACTGTTTTTTTAATCTTTCACCAAATTTGTGAAAAGTTACACACAACTCATCTAACAAAAATATTGTTTAAATGCCAATTATTAATATTACAAAAATACATATAGTTTACATTTTAAGTTGTTTACAAATGGGTTTTTGGAAAATGTTGCTATTAACTATTTAAGGGTCAGCTGCAAATTTTCAAAATATTTTAATTGCCTTGGTTCATTAACATCCATGTGTGTTTTTGTGTGTGTGTGTGTGTGTGGATAGATAGATAGATAGATAGATAGATAGATAGATAGATAGATAGATAGATAGATAGATAGATAGATAGAGGGAGAGAGGGAGGGGGGACTAACACAAAGTGAAACATAGCAGGCTCATCTCCTAGCTGTAAACTAAAAGTAACTAGTTGCCATATGAAACAATACATGTTAAGATTGTATTCTCTATTGATGAAAGAAATATCCTTCTGGGTTTGGGTCCAAGTGGGATAAAAAGACACTGGAGACATGGAGGCTGCTTGGAAAGATGGTTTAATGGAGGACAGGATTTCCTGGCTTGAGTCCTGAACAGAAAAGGTGATCACATGCTTCAGTGTTGGTGGAGAAGGGAAGGGAAGGGTGAAAGAGAAGCTGAGTCCCTGATTTTATCCCCCTCTGGCTTTTGATCTTGAGCTTGTATTCTGATTGGTTGTCAGACTCCAATGGGGCCATGCAGGGGCAACTCTCTAGACTGTGTTTTGAATCCAGGTTTGGTTGAGTTCTCAGATGCCATGTGGCGAGTTGGGTAAAGGGCCAATATTGTCATGCCTTAATCCCATCCCCCTGAAGCTGAAGGGGAGAACTCTTTATTATGTAAAGTGGACTAGCTTGGCCTTCTTAATGGCCTATTGACAAAGTGGGGATGGGCAGGAAACTACAGGGAGCTATTCTGTCTTTTAAAACATGTTTCTTCCTTTTCACAACTGGAGAAATATCTGCCTTTTCAATATTTCCTAGGATATTTCGTTTTTCTGGGAGAGGGTGGGGTGATAACTTCCTACACTATGATAACAGAGCTGTTTTCTTATTGTCTTGCTTCCATAAACACTTGCCAGGCTAATCATTTATTAAATGTTAACTGTCAGCAAATATTTGACAGAAAATTGAGCTCATCTTCCCTATAACTGCCTAAGGACTTACACTATTTGTTTAACAACAGTTCAAAATGTTATGGCTTGGGAAAAGCAACCTGTAGTCTGTACTTGCTCTTACGATTGGTCTATTGAAGCCTCCTCCCCACAGACATTCTTTGTAATTTAGACACTTGGTTACTGGCTTGTATTTATGGGCAGTTGTGGTATCCTGTGGCCACATGGTTGCTATTTTGCAATCCTTTTTGCTGATTTTGAGCAAAAAATGGCCATTGGGAAAGCATTTGCTTACCACGGCATGATTCTCTCAAGGACTGAAGTGAAAATTGTCACAAAACTGCGTCTGATTTGACTTACCATGTCAATCCTTTTTATTACTTTACAATATAAAATATAAAAATACAAAAGCAAATAATAGGAAAAATAGGGGAGGGAGGGGAAAAGGAAGAGACAAGTGTAGAGAAGGGGAAAAGAAAGAAAAGGCATTGACTTCCAACTCCCTTTGGTGCAGTAGAATAAGGAGTAACATCAAACCTCAACTTTTTACTTTTACATAGTAGTATAAACTAACCATTTCTATAACAACAGGTTTATCTAATCAGTAAAACCCAAAATCAAAGTTCCATTTTTTTCCAGTTCAAGCACAAAGTCCAGAAACAGTTTCCAAGTAGAAACAAAAAGTACTTGTGTTGTTTTCTTTTATCAAAGCAGTCAATTTAGCCACCTCTTCTAATTCCATCAGCTTTTGCAGCCATTTATCCATTGTGGGGATTGAAGTTGTGATGATTTGGCATAAAATAAGGCAGACAGCAAGGAGCTTGAACTAGAGGCTTGTCTTTATTCAGCAGCAGCCATCTTAAAACTACCTTCTGCCCCAGATGACATCATTAAAAAAGTTAACTGTTTCCTAACTTTCTTAAAGAGCTAGGCATAACAATTGAACTTGGAATATAGCATAAAACACACACATCATTACATCTCCCTTCTTAAGTATAAAACATCTAATATGATACAGTCTTTCCATATTTTTGGTTTAATAGCTCGACCATAGCGAGAGAAAGTTACCGCTGTCTGATCATCAGTAAAATTGCTGTCAGACTGTGAATCAGTCCCGGCATTGTCATGCTGATATGCTTACATTATCCTTGGCGTTCTCAGTAGGCTGTATATCCGTGTTTAGGAATTCTGTGCCATCATGCACTTGTGCTTCATTTTCCTTGCTGTTTTCTTCTTCCAACGCAATATCAGCAACAGTGTCTGGACGAAGATGACACCTGTTTCTTCTCAATTGCTGTCCACACTTGGTTTCAACTACATATGATTTTGGTGAATTGCCTTCTCTGACAATTCAAGCAGGTTCCCATGTTCTCCCAGTGACTCTGTGTCTCACAACGTGCCCGGCACACTGTGGACGAAGAGGTTTGGTAGATTTATCAAAATACAGTTTTGCTTTCTCATGTTTATGTTCCTCTGAGCTGTTACCCGCTCATGTGTGATGGAACGAGGCTGCAATTTATGTGGAGGAGTAGGCACTGTAGTCCTCAGTGTTCTCCCCATTAGCAGCTGCGCCGGTGAGCATAAACCCTCAATGGGTGTTGCACAATAGTTTAATAGACCTAAATACACATCCTGCCCTGACAATTGTCCTTTCTGTATAATGGATTTGCTATGCCAACATATTTCTCTGCTAGGCCATTGGCCTGTGGGTGATAAGGGCTTGTGGGTTTGTGCTTGATTCCCCATTCACACAGGAAACACTGGAATTCAGCACATGAGAATTATGGCCCATTGTCAGACACAGGTTCTTCACACACTCCATGTCTTGAAAGTATTGTCTTGAAAGCCCATATAACTGTTGACGCTTTTAAACTTCCCAGCTGCACTAGTTCAAAGTATTTGCTGTAGTAGTCTACTATCATCTGGTAGTGGATGTCTTCAAAATGAAAAATATCTGTAGCCAATCACTGCCACGCCCATGAAGGAGCATTCCACGGTGTAAGAGGTTCTTTTGCATTGTTTTTTTGAAATGTCTGGCAGGTGTCACACTTCTTTACAAGTGTTTCAATATCAGAGTCCAGATGAGGCCAGTAGACCACCATTACACAGAGTAATGCCCAGATGTCCCTGATGATCTGATTGTTCTATTACTTCTGTCTGCTGTGACTTAGAAATAAGAATACGGTCACCCATGAGTATGATATTCTCATGAATGGATAGTTTATCTTTCACAGGCCAGAATTCTTGCAGCTCAGGACACAGCTTCTTGCATTTTTCTGGCCAGCCATTGCACATGACACAAGTTAGTTTCTCTAGTACTTTGTCCTGTTTGGTGTCTTGTCTTATTTTCTCCCACTGTACATCTGATATTGGCATATTCACTAGTACTGTATGTACCTGCTCTTCCAACTCAGGTTCCTCTCTGGCTTCATGTCCTTCTGGAAACACCCTTGACAGGCAATCTGCCATTGGAATTTCCTTCCCAGGCTTATACTTCACTGTGAGATCATACTGCTGTAATTTCATAAGCATTCGCTGCAAGCGTGGAGGTGTAGAAGCTAGCGGTTTTTGTAGTATGTACTCCAATGGCTTGTGGTCAGTTTCTACAACTACTGGGCAACCATATATGTATTGGTGAAATTTCTCACATCCATTCACAATGTCCAACATATCTTTCTCAATTTGAGCATAATTAGCTTGTGTTGTGGTCAGTGCACATGAAGCATATGCCACAGGATGTCCTTGTTGAGTCAGTACAGCACCTAACCCAAACTGGGATGTGCATAGCAGTATCAGACTGACCCCCTTCCAAGTTACAGTGGCATGGAATTTGTCCTCATGCCAGATCTACAGTGGCATGGAATTTGACCTCATGCCAGGGAGCTCTTTCTTTGATGACTGATGTAGTGGATGGAATCTTTGAGGAAGGGCAGGGAGAATACGAAGAAAGCACTAGCCATCGCCGCAGAAGAATATAAAAAATCAGGCAACAAGCATCATTCCTTTCAGCCCCACTTCCTAGTGGGAGACAAAGTTTTCCTGTCCCCAAAATATATATGGCTATGATTGCCTAGCAAGAAATTAGGACCCAAATTCTTAGGCCCATTCCCAATAGTGAAAGTAATTAATCCAGTAACAGTTAGGCTAAATTTCCCCAGCATTCTAGAGAAAATACATCTGGTGTTTCATTGTAGCCTACTAAAGCCGGCCCTGGGATCTAGGTTATGACCTTAGACCCAGGCTCCACCTCCTCCTACAGTAGTCCAAGGGGAAACTCACTATGAAGTGAAGAAGATTCTAGACTCTAGGTCAGTGATGGCTAACCTTTCTTTCCTCAGATGCCGAAATCACGTGCACGCATACTTGCATGCCCACATCCATAATGCAATGCTCCTCCCAGGCACCCCCTGCACATGCTCATGCAACCCCCCCCCCAATGCACTTGCCCTGTGGATGCACGCAACATCCCCACCCTTTTTACCTCACATCCCAAAACAGCTCTGAGAGGGGGGAAAAGCCTCCCATTGAAAACAGCACTGAGCGGGGTGGGGAATCCTCCCTTTTCCTCCTCTCAGTGATCTTTTGTGAAGAGAGGCTTCCAAAACAGCGATCTTTTGCAAAGGGAGGCTTCTCAAAACAGCTCTGAGAGGAGGGAAAAGCTTCCCATCAAAAACAGCGCTGAGTGGGGTGGGGAATCCTCCCTTTTCCTCCTCTCAGCAATCTTTTGTGAAGGGAGGCTTCTCAAAACAGCTCTGACAGGGGGGAAAAGCCTCCCATTGAAAACAGCACTGGGGGGGGGGGAATTCTCTCTTTTCCTCTTCTCAGTGAACTTTTGCAAAGAGAGGCTTTTCCTCCTCTCAGCAATCTTTTGCAAAGGGAGGCTTCTCAAAATGGGATGCCCCCGTCCCTTTGCTCCCCTCAATCTGTCTCTCTCTTTCCCTCTGCCTCCCTCAATGGCTCAGCATGAAGAACTGGGGGGAACCATGCAGAGGAAAAGGAGGAGGAAGGAAAGAAGGGAGAGAAACGGGGGAGAAAGAGAGACAGGGACAGAGAGAGAAAGAGTGACACACAAAGGGGGGAAGTTGGGAGATGCTCCCTCTAAATACCGACTCCCTCTGCTTTTTGGGGGAAATGGGGTGATCCCAGGAGGGGAAAGGAGAGGAGGGTCCTTGGTGAAGCTCTACCCCCTATTCCCCTCATCCCAGTTAAGCCAGCTTGGTTTGGGAACCAGCTTTTCTAACTTATTTGGGATTTTCTAATTTAGATCTTCCTTTACCATCTCCTTACCCCTTTTGCTGGCACTTTCAGAACTTCTATTTGTTGGGCAGGGATTGGGGGTGGGGGACATATGACAACCTAAGGACTCTCTCCCCAAAGCCAGGAAAAACATAGAGGAAAAGTAGCAGATCACCAGCAGAGAGCCAGACACTTTCCTGCCTTCCATGTGCAAACACTGCGATCCACAGCCCTGCAATAGGATGAAATGTTTTTTTGAAATCTACTTCTCATTTTCCATGGGAATTGACATTCTGTACCTCCCCCTCCCAACTCTCTCTGCCATTTTATTTAACCCTTGGAACTATTGAACCACCAGTCCAAGCCGCAAAACCCTTTTCTTAAAAGCAAGCCCGTCGGGGCTCAGTATCTTCTCTTTTGCAATTTCTCTTTTCTCTCTGTTTCTCTTTCTCCCTCTCTTTCTCCCCTGTTTCTCCCCCATTTCCTTCCTCCTCCTTTTCCTCTGCAAGGTTCCTCCCAGTTCTTGCTGAGCCATTGGGAGAGCACACACAGAGAGAAACAGATTGGGGAATCTCGGCCAAGCATGCCAGGGAGCAAAGAGATGGGGACAGCCTGTTTTGCAGCCACAGCAGCTGCAGATGTTTTGGTGTGTCTTTTTATTTTCTCACCCTTGGAGAGTTCCCCACCTCTTTCTTCTCCTTTCCTGCCTGGCTCTGCAGGCACCTGCAGTTGCGGGCTGTGAAGAAGGAGCACCGAGCCCTGTATTGAAGCAGGGAGAGGAGGCGGTGGGAGAGGGGAGAGAGAGAGAGGGAGGAAGGCATTTTGGCAAAATCTTTATGTCTCTCTCCTTTTGTTGGATCTATATTAATTGTCCTTTCTAATCCTAGACCCCGTCATGAGAAGGGGAGAAAAACGACCCAATGTGCAAACCAGAAGTCATTCCTGTACTTCCAGTTTGCGTGTTGTGTTGTTTTTCCTCTCTGGAGACTTCAGGAAAGCCTCCAGAGGGTGAAAAATGGCCAAAAATGAAGGCCAAAGTCAGCTGGCCAGCGCACGCATGCGCACTGGAACTGACTGGGCAATGCCTTGCGTGCCCTAAGAAATGGCTCCATGTGCCAGCTGTGCCATAGGTTCACCATCATGGCTTTAGTTGTATAGGGGTCAATTACAATATTTAGTTCACTGAAAGGGTACCCTTTGTCAGAAGCTATGTGAGTAAAAGCTGGAATATGAAGGCAGATAGACTAATTAAGCAATTCCATGACAAATACCCTGATAAGACAAAAGGGCCCCCCTGGGGCGGGAAGGTGGTTAGGTAGTTAATTAACCTCCTGTGTTACTTGCTTTACAGGACATGCTCTCCTGTTGAGGTGCTCTCTGGGGACCCTTGTCGGACAAATTGCATCACTTTAAACTGGAAGCTTCCCAGCAGGCAATTAAACACTGTCTTCCATTTATCTCCCTGTCTGATTCTGATGGGATAATATACTTCCCTCAAGTCTAATTTGGTAAATATCTTCCATTTGGCTAGGTGAACTAGCATGTTCTTCATGAGGGGAAGAGTGTACATATTCTCCACACATATCCCATTGATTCCCCTGAGGTCTACGCATAATCTCATTGTTCCATCCTTTTTCTCCTTAAACAGGACCGGGGCTGCTACTTGAGATTTAGCTGGCTGGCTATGTTCTTGTTAATGTACGTCCTCAGCTCCTTCATCTCTTTGGGAGTCATGGAGAACAGCTTGGTAGTTTTGCCCCTGGCAGAATTTCGATTGTGCAGTCCATAGGCCTGTTAGGGGATAGCACATCACACTCCTCCTCCCCGAAAACATCTGCAAGGTCCCAGTATTCCTGGGGATTTGGGACCCCAGCAGTCAATCTGACCCAGCTCCTGGTGTCCTGGGGTTTCAGCTCCTGTCCTCTGTGGAGAGGCTTGCACAACTAAGTCAGGTGAGGGAGGGAAGGGACATCTTCCAAATCTCTATTTCCTGTTTTCCCCTTCCCACCATCTCATCGGTCCCACTTGTCCAGCCAACCTAATCCCAGGATCACAGCTTCTTTCCGGGATAATCACAAACCAGATCATCTCCCAGTGCTGACCCATCTCCACCTTCACAGACTCTGTTAAGTGGATTACTGGGGGGGGGGGGGGCTCCTATTAGTGAGCCATTGACTTGTCCAAATCTCATGGCCCTGGATAGCCTCCTTGCCCAGATTCCCAGCCTCAGCCCTGTGAGTAGGCTTATTAAGCATTGGATGCAGCCTGAGTTTATTAGGTGATGAGATTTAAACCAGTTCACACCTATTCATTAGAACCTGTTGTTAACTTTCTAAGCAGTTTGGAGAACCAGTTGTTGGAAGAAATCTCCTTCTGTTCCCCCCCCCCCCCACTTTACAGAGGCTAATCCTGTAAGGAATGCAGGAAGGAAAACTTCTGGTGTTATTTCTAGCCTAATCTTTATTGCCCTCCTTACAGAAACTAACCCTTATTACATTGTAACAGCTTAAGGTTCCCAGACTTACTGTCACCTGAGCTTCTCTGGAGATTTTCTTTCTTTCTTTGCTGGTACTTTGCTGGGGCTTGACTTTCTTAAAGGGGAAGGGTTGTTTTAAGTTTTTTACACTGCTCTTGGGAGAAAATACTCCCCTGTTGGAGTTCTTCCAGCCGGGATGTAACAATCAGCACTTTGAAGAAATAATTGAATAACAAAGCAGAGCTACCGGAAAGAAGCTTTTAATGACAAGCAACCAAGATGAGTGACATTCAGCAAGGCTTCTTGGCTAGCTGGAAAGATTGACATTCAAACCTGAACTGATATACCCTTTCTGAGTTTTGGTCTAAAACTGGTTTTTGGTGAAGTTTAATTCTTGTTTGATAACATTTAATCCTGTGTTATTGAGGGGATAATTTTCTCCATTCGCTGTCAACGCGCAAAGCATCCCTGGCCTACTCTCCGACTTGCCATAGGCTAGGGGGATGGGAAAACAAACTTTGCAGATGCACCAAGGGAGCACTTCAGTCAAAACGAAAGCACATTCCAGCCATCTTCTGTCAAGGCCATCTCTGGCCACCCACATTGGCCAGAGGGAGTGATCTCTACACCTGCAAAACTGCTTCACTGGAGAATGTGACTAATGACAACCACTTGGGGGGAGGGGGAAACAGGATCAGAGCCGGGAAGTAAATTAAGAAAGGTCAGAATTGCTTCATTTGGAATGTGCCAACATGAAGCCCTAAAATATAACTGGATTTCTGTTGAAGCTTGGCTCGAGGCTCATGAGTTAATTAGGGCATCGGCCAGAACCTCTTTTTTTGCAAGGAAAAATATTTACCTCTGTTCCTGAAAAGAAGCAGGGTTGAGAAATCTGGCTAGTTTTTATGCATTTGTTCTGGTAATTACTTTAACAAGCAACAGCTACTGTGTTTGCTCTTACGCTACTTTCTGATGCTAATTGCTTTTTTTGTAGTTAGGCTTATCTCAAATGTTTATGCTTGAGCTTGCCTGGGGTGTTAGTTCTGGCAATGAGCCAGACATGTTTTAATTTAAAAGGATTTAAACGTTGTGATTTAATTATTTTTATTGTGTTTGATTTTTTTTCTGCCTCAAGGTTTCTTTTTCTATCTGGGAGGGGTCTTCCTTTACTGCTTTAATGGTTCCTGGCACTGTCCTTTTAAGGTGTACTTCCAAGAGGCAGGATGCAAACTGATTATTTTACTGCTTTCTGGGGTGTATGTGATCTTTCCTTATAGCTGGATGATTTCCTTAGGATATCTTGTGAGGTGAGTGAGATCAGCTGTGCTTGACAAACTTCGGAGGGCAGAGACTGGAACCTGGGTTTCCTATATAATTTGTTAATTTGTCTCTTTAGCTTGGCATTTTGTAGCCCAAATATGCCCGCTCACTTTGTGGAGAGCTTAAATGACCTGTCTCCTAAAGGTTTCACTTTATGAGCAAGATAGAGCACTTTATGGCTGCTGATAGTTATCATTGCATTTTAACTATTTTAATTCCTCAAAGCGCTCTGACATCCTGCCTGATTTGTAACTCCAGCTTGCAAGTCTTTGAATCTAATGATTGGTATTTAGGGCAGCTTTTTGCAAGCAAAGAAGCTTTTTGTATTTTTGTGCTGGTAATCCTTGACTTCATTTAGTGACTTCATTTAGTGACCATTCAAAGTTACAATGGCACTGAAAAAAGTGACTTATGACTGTTTTCACAGTTACAACTGATGCAGCATCTGCACAGTCATGAGAGGCTGGGTTAAGAGAAGTGCTCCTCAATGTAAGTGATATCAAGTTGGCCACTCCCACTCAATCACATGACCACCCAGCCATGTCTACCAGCTGGTCATTAGGGCAGAGAACTGGTTGTTAAATTATTTGAATCACACCACTGTTCAAACTCCCACTGTGCTCCCGGTTTGGGTGCCATGATTCTCACAGGGATTGTGAAGGGACAGATGTCTCTACTCACCATTGGGTCTCTTTCTCCCTAAACTTTGCTATTATTCGAGGCAGGTGACTGGTCTCCTCTGGCCAGAGTTCGGGAGGGGGAGAAGGGACCTTGATGATCTGCTGTCCCAAGCCAGTGGTGGGTTTCAAATTTTTTTGAAACTTCTTCTGTGGCCTGTTTTGTGGGAATGGCTTGCTGCCCATGTGACCAGGTGGGAGTGGCTTGCCACCCATGTGACCGGGTGGGAGTGGCCAAGATGATGTCACTGAATTTTTTGCCCCATGAATAAACTACAATAAGATTAAAATAAGTACACAAAACAATAAAAGAGCTACTTACAGAAGGAAGATGACTGTCCTTGCCAGTCTTCAGTATCACTGACTCCAATGAATGGCCTGCACAAAGAAGAGACACAGAAATGAACTCTTCCATTGCATGCACTGCATTAGGATGAAACACGCACACAAACAATAAAGACAGCTACTTACAGAAGGAAGATTACTGCCTTGCCGGTCTTCTGCACCACCACCTCACCACCTTGCTCCAATAACCTGCACAAAGATGAACCAGAAAGGAAGACTTTAATCGCATGCACTGCATTAGGATGAAACAAGCACACAAAATAATAGAAAAGGAAGATTACTGTCCTTTCTCCATCTTCTGCACCACTACCTCACCACCTTGCTCCAATAACCTGCACAAAGAAGAGACACAGAAAGGAGGACTTTTATTGCTTGCACTTACTATATTAAGGATGAACCCAGCACACCCAACAATAAAGACAGCTACATACAGAGGGAAAGATTACTGCCTTGCCGGTCTTCTGCATACCACCACCTTACCACCTTGCTCCAATAGCCTGCACAAAGAAGAGACACAGCAAGGAAGACTTTAATTGCATGCACTTATACTTTATATAAGAATAACACAATGAAAGAGATACACTCAAGTACTTACTTGTGCTTTTGGTTTTCTGGTTATTGATATTTTCATATTGTTCTTAGGCTTCCAGACTCCTCAGTTACAGCTTTCTTGGTCTTTATTCGTGGATCGTCAGCCATGGGGTGGTGGGCTCTGAACCACTTTTTCACTGCAGGAATTGGGTCCCATCTCTCAACAGGCATGCCAACAACACTTATTACCAGGTAAATTCACAGAGCAATACAGATTTCTTTTTCTGAAATTTAGTTCTCAGTTTAAAAAACCAGGAATATATGAATAGGTTCAGTACTTAGGTCAGTCCAAGTAGCTATTCAAGAGTTAGTGGTTAGAAGCAATGGTAAAGCAAGATATGGATTTAAAACAGAAATATTTTGTTGACTATTTGAAAGGGAATACAATACATATTTAATTTTACACATGTTAGTAGCTGCTGGAATTGTGTTTGCACAAGAGTGGAAAAACAGATATGAAAATGAATAAATATTAGAATGTGCAGGAATAAATAAATTGACAATTAAAATCAAGAAGGCTTTGAATACTTTTTCACATGGGATTTGTTTTAGCAATTGCTAACTAACAGAAACAGAAATTAGAAATCTACATGTATGAAAGAAAACACCAATTATGTAAGGAAAGGTCACTAAAATGTATAAGGAAATATTATTAGTACTTGATCTTATTAATGTGTAGATAACTGCTGGACATTGCACACCCACACAAATTATGACAGTGCCAGGAAAACACCAAAAAATAACAATTTCCCCCCAAACGAAACCAGTTTTTTCCCTAACCCTAAGGACAGGAAAGACAAAGCCACTGGAATAAAATCATCAAGGCATTGTGGGAAATTATAAAGGATAGTGCCAGGAAGCTCACAGAACCAGCAACCACCTCACAATTACCTAAACAACCAGGTAGCACACAGAAACACACAAAATCTGGCAAAGCTGCCTTGCACCAACCTGACCTGCCCATAGAAAAGCAGCCACTTTGAGACACATAAATCATGCACCAACCTGTACACTTAAAAGCAACATATTGCATCACAAATAAAACATTTGCAAAAAGGAATAACATTTCTTGTAACAAACATATTCTATAAAAAATAAATAATAAAAATTTCCCCAAAATAATTAAAAATATTCTATAAATAATAAAAAAGTCCTTAAAACCATTTAAAATATTCCATACACAATAAATTACAATAAAACTATTTAAAATATTCCATACACAATAAATTATAATAAAACCATTTAAAAATATTCTATCCACAATACTTTAAATGTATTGAGTATAGAATATTTTAAATGGTTTATTTAATTTATTGTTGATAGAATATTTTTTAAAATAGTCTAACACAATTTAAAAAAAGATTCTACCAACAATAATTTAAAATGAAACCATTTCAAAGTAGTCCACAAACAATAATTTAAAATGAAACCATTAAAAATATTACATACACAATAAATTACAATAAAATCATTTAAAAATATTCCATACACAATAAATTACAATAAAACCATTTAAAAATATTCTATCCATACTTTCAAATGTATTGAATATAGTATATTTTAAAATGGTTTATTTTAATTTATTATTGATAGAATATTTTTTTAAAATAGTCTAAGACAATTTTAAAAAAGAATCTACACACAATAAATTGAAATAAACCATTTTTTAAAATTCTATACTCCATACTTTTAAATAAAACAATTTAAAAAATTCTATACACAATAAATAAATAAATAAGCATAAAAGAAAAAAAATGGGTCACTTACCAGCAGGCAGAATCAGCAGCTCTCCGATGAGATGGATGCAGCAAGGAACAGGTAGGTGACGAGGCAGCAGGTAAGCTGGACTGAAGGGACAAGGGACAACCAGGTCAGCTAGGCGAGACTGGAGATGGGGAGGGCAGAGGGGGGGGTAGCAGGAAAACCCCTTTGGGCCACGTGGCATACGCCAGCTCATGGCTTTCGCAAGGCAAGGCCTGAAGGCCTTCCCTCATGAAAGCCACAAGCTGGCGTAAGCTAGCCTCCCGCCACCCCCACCGCCCCCTCACGCTTAGTTGCTTACCTGGAAGGCGAAGGGAAACAAAATGAAACAAAGGGAGGACCCGATCAGCAAGCGCGATGCGACAGCTGCTCGGGAACAAGAAAGACCTGCTCAGTGAGCGGCAGGCTGGGCTAGTTTTGTGTTGATGGCTAGGGGAGCGAGTGAGCTACGATGGAACGGGCAGGGCGAGCAAGTGAAAGAGCCGGGGCAGGTGTTCCGGAACTTACTTCCGGATCCACTGGTGGAACCTCTTCTAACCGGTTTGGTAGATTTGACGAACCGGTTCTACCGAACTGGTGCGAACCGGTAGGAACCCACCTCTGTCCCAAGCTGGACTTCTCTGGTGGCTTCCATGGTAATTTTTTTTGCTTTGCTGGCATTGTCAGCCCTGCTTTTGGTTTGGGTGCAGCCGCCAAGCATTCAGTTGCTCAGTATCCTGGCTGGCCACATTGAAAGTATTGGATGGGGATTCGGGTTGGTCTTGTGGAAACACTGGTGGGATGGATGAAGCCGATCATCTCTAGGGTGGTTCAACTCAGAGGTCCTCACTTCAGAGTTGCTTCTTGGTCCAGTGCTGTGGTGGCCTGGTACCACTCTTGTAGCTGATTGGGGAGGCCTCGATATGCGCAAGCCTCTCATAGCCCCCTATTGAGGCCGTCTTTGAAGTGGAAGATGAGCATCTCTTCTGGCCAGTGCTGAAGCCTCCCCATGACCCTCTGGAATACTTGAATGTATTCCTTCACTTGACAACCACTTTGTTTTATCTCTCCTCCTCCATTACTTCCAGCCAGTTCAGAGGTTCCACTCACTGGATGCCTATGTAGTCAAACCACTCTGTCAGCTGCTCTATCAAAGATGTCCGAAGCATGGTCAAGTATTTCCACTCTCTCGGCTCATCACAGTCTACCATTCTCCATTCCCTCCACTGCATGGGTTGGGCCCCATGTACATGGGTGCTCTACAGGGAGTTAGACTTGCTCTGCTCTGATGGCTCTCTTCCACCAGAATTTGTGGACAGGGGCTTCCCTCATTGCTGATTCTTCCCATGCCTGTCAGATTATGCTCCTCCAGCCACACTTTCAGCCATGCAATCACCAGTGGGGTGGTCTTGTTCATTTGGACTCCTGCTTGCATTACCACTGGTTCCTTCACTAGCTTGTTGGCAGCGTCCTTCCCCTTCTTCTCAGCCATCTTTCCCTGAGGATTTCCCTTCCCCTTGAAGTGACCAGGTAGAGAACTGGGGCTCAGGAATCCTGGAGGTTTGATGAGTTTAAAGAGTGTTGGTTTAATGTCATGGTTCTGAGTAATTCTCCCAATCATTCAAGATTCTGAGGCCATGGCTTCCTCAAAACTCCTGTTTATTGGGTACATCTTATCGGCACAGTCAAATGTGAAACCAACACTGAATAATTCCCATACTTTGGTATAATTAAAGAATAGATACACCCCACCCCCTTTGTTTCACAGGTCAGGTAAGCCAACCAAGCAGGTGATGAACTTCTTAGCATCTCCTCCTGCCATTGCTAGGGCACGTTGATCTGGCCTTGGTTCCTAGGAGCCTTATCATTGTTATATCTGCCACGTAAGAGGAAAACACTACATTCCATAATCCCCTCCACCTCCAAGCATGGCAAGAAAAATATGGCTTCAGCTAGAGTCATTTCATGAATTGACAGTGGCAGTGTTTGCCTGAGCTCTTCTGGATTCCTGACTATTCACATGCCTGGAAATGAGGAGGGGAAGAGGTGACATGAGAGACAGGAGGATAAAAGGGGGAGGTTTGGTGAAAAATGGGGGAGAAAAAAAGGAGGACATAGGAGGAGGAGGAGAGACAGAGAGAGACAAGCAAGTGGAGAGACCATGGAAGAGGCAACATGGCGATAGCAGAGGCAGCAAAAGAAGAGAGAAAAGAGGGAAAAAGAGGTGGATGTCCATAGCAAGGAGCCAGGGAAGAGGAGTGACTGGATAGCCAAGGAGGAGAAAGGAGAGAAGAGGAGAAGGGCTTATCAGCTGTCCTGCCACCACCCCACCATGATCCCTGCTGGTGAGGTGGGAAGGACTGCATGAGGTGCCCCACCATGATCACTCAGTTCTATAACTGATTTGCCTCTGAAGCTATATAGTCGTTTTCATTAGCCTTTAAAAAATAGGATATAGACCTATTTCACTTGGTGAAACCAAATTTAATTAGCTATTTTTGACCCACAGTTGAAAATGGGGCTCTTTGTTATTGGCATAAAAGAGAAACCCAGAAATGAGGGAGGTAAATAAAGATGGATTTGTAAAGCCCTAGCATTGTAGTTCCCCTGTTCCCCTGTTCCCAAGCAAAGCCCTTTTAAGACATAAACAACTAAAGGGAACAGATAAGCACCACTCTTCATGTTTCTATACACATGAAAATTTTCCAAATAAAAAGCAAGAATTTGGCACCAACAGATTTAAATCTGAACACAAACCCAAACTCTGGCTTACATATGTTGATGACACTTTCGTGATTTGGCCACATGGGAAAGAAAAACTGGATAACTTCCTCACACATCTCAACAGCCTACACCCCAAAATACAATGCACCATGGGAATAGAAGCTAACAACCAACTTCCCTTTCTGGACGTCCTAATCTACAAAAAACCCAATGGGTCCCTAGGACACACCATCTACTGGGAAAAAAACACACACCAATTGCTACTTAAATGCCCAATCCCATCACCACCCTGCACAGATCAACTCTGTAGCCAAGACCCTCATCTCCAGAACCAAACGCCGAGCCGACAAAAACCACCTGAAAACTGAATTACACACTCTCACAAACATTAATCTCCAACCGATTCCAAAGAAAAACAATTACCAACCTAATCCAAAGGGAGACTCCCCCCAAAAACCAAGACACAGAATAGGACAATGGCATCGCCCTCCTCCTTTACATCAAAGGCACAATAGATAAAATCAGCAAAATTCTCCACAAACACAATATCAAGACAGTCTTCAACACTGACCAAAAATAGCCAACATCTTAAGAAACCCCAAAGACAAAATCCAGCTAGAAAACCAAGGAGTCTACGAAATACCATGCAAAATGTGCCCTGCAGCATACATAGGACAAACAAACAGGAGAATAAATGCACACATCGCAGAACACAAGAGCGCAGTAAGAAAAAAATAAAAACTTCCTCCCTTTTCCAGCACCTTAAAGCTACAGGCTGGTCTTGTTGTATTCGGGTCTTTTCCCATGTAAGATTAACAGTATCTTGGCAACATTTTGACTTTGCTCACACAAGGACGAAGCCAAAGGCACCAGCCTGAAGATGACAAGTGTGACCTCGTCGAAACGTCACCAAGATACTGTCAATCTTAGCTTATTTAGTAGATTTCATACAGTGATTATATTGTATGGTAAATTTTACTTTGTACATTCAAATAGGTTCCAAAGGCTCCTAATTCTCCATTGCTAATCTACTGTTTTAGATGGAATATAATTCTATTTAATTCTATTTAAAACTGGTCAATATTCCTTTCAAGACAATTGCTATTATCATTGGTTCTACATTATTCTGCATTTTGTACCTTGAATAATACACAGTTACAGGCACATTTTGAGGAAGTTTCAAACTACAACAGGTTCAGAGTAGGGTAACAAGGACAATTGGATATTACACCAATAGCAAAAGCACTTAGACTTATATACCCCTCCATAGTGTTTTACAGCACTCTCTGGATGGTTTACAATGTCAGCATATTGCCCGAAACAATACTGATCCTGGAAGGATGGAAGGCTGTGTCAACCTTGAGCCCCATCAGGATTGAACTCCAAAGTGTGGGCAGAGTCAGTCTGCAATACTGTATTCTAATCACTGTCACTTATAAAGAAAGACTGAAGGAACTGAGATGAAAGCTGAAAACAGAAGATTGATGGAGATATGATAGCTGAAATATTACAATAAGACTTGTTTTCTATCCTATATAGTAGGATAGAGAGTATTAAATATTAAAACACCCCCTCCTAATTATGATAGAGGGGTGGACTTACTAGCTTAAATGGCTGCCCCCCCCCCCCCTTTATGATTCTATTCTTTTTCTTTGGGTTAAATGTCAGTTTATTTAAGTCTATGAAATATAAAACTCCAAGTTATCCTTTCTGAACTTCCATTGTCTTCCCAGTATCAGGTATTAGAAAAAAATGATACAAACTGGTATCAGTACACCAATGATACCTGGCCAGGTCTCTCTCAGCAGTTTCACATACATTAAATTTCATAGTAGATAATTCTTAGAGCATCTTATGAACAAAACATTGAAAAAAATAATAGGTCTCCAGCACCACCTTCTGGGAAGGGCCAGAGCCACTACGTAACACTATCCATTCTTTAGACATCAAGGTTTAGAGAGAGTTGAGGAGATTGAAAAGAATCTAGTTCACTTCTCCTGTTCCATTATTTCAGGGCTTTCAAACTCCTAGCTCGTGGGCCGGATGCATCACCCGCTGGCAACACCCACGCCCGGTTTAGCAAAGGGGGAAAAGTCCCAATATGTCATGTGACACCATGATGACGACATGAGCTTGACACTCCTGCACTATCTGGACCAAAAATCTAATGACAACTGAATCTGACAACTGAACTTTTAATGGTGAAGACAAAATAGAAAATACGGTAGCTTCAATGAAAAATCTCTAGAAAGATTATCCCACATTTGCTCAAAGACTTTGCCTCTCAAAGTTAAGTGCAAGAATGGATAATAATTATAAGGGTTTTGACTAATAATCCCTCTACGAAAGTTCTCTCAGAATAATATTTAACTGTCCTGTAACTTTATAATGGCAGATTTAGTAAGCCACTTTCTCTCATAATGTTTTTCAGACAATCTACTATCTATAGAAAAATGAGACTGACTACCTGATTCTCATTACTCTGACCAAGGAGGTCATTTTTAACCTCTTGGCAAACTGAGATCATCCCTTTTTGCATTTATAAAAATGATTATCTGCACTGGTAATTTTAGGAAAGAAAGTGATAATGACAGCTTCTGCATCATTTTGGAATAAATTTCACTTCTGCAGAAAAAATAAAAATAAGAACATCAGACCTAGTCTGAATATTTAGAAAAAGCTATTGGTTCCTTAAAATGTCCAGCAGCCTCTTAATAGGAACTAGTGAATGAGTCTACCACCACATGCCTAATTAATGACCCTGCCAGTCGCAGCTGGAAGAGCTGAGCTGGGGGTGATTAATTAAATTAGCTGGCAGAGGAAATTACACTGGAAAAGCCAAAGTTTGATTGCTCCATAATTAACCACAGTGCAAATAATATCTGCATCTATAACTTCCAGCAATGAGATCAGAAGCCAATTGAATTGGCACTGATTGAAGCTATAAATATCCTGCAGTGAAAAATGATAGGTTTATTCTGAAGGGAAAACTTACAAAAATGGATATGGGATGTAGTAGGCAACTTACAAGGAGACTTCTCAGGAATCACTAATTTGTTTTAGTGAACTCTTTCCCCCAGCTATTTAGCTTGCAGATAATTTTAACATATTTTCAAATGATTTTCATACTATTTCACAGTATAATAAACACATCTCAAAATGGGTTTTGTTTTTAAAATCCCTTTCTTGTGTTATCAATAAACAAAGATAAATTAATAGAACATTTCAGCTTAACTCTCTTACAGTATGGCTGTTTCCAAAAGGTGCAGTTTCTGATATCTTACATGCAAGTCTCTTGATATATTGTTTACTAACCTGCCAGTCCAAATAAAGAATCTACATAACCACAGTAAAGGATTTCTTCAGTCCCAACAATTTGTACCAGAGTACCAAACTAGACATTACATGCAAACTGCTCAGGTGGAAGCAGGGAGGTAAATGTGTCCTCAAAGCAAACACCAGCTCTTAAGAAGATTTTTCTCAGAAACACAGCAGGAGACAAAAGAGTTAAATTCTCTATCCATGCTAACTCTGACCACATTAATTTTCAGTCTCCAAGGCTGCTGCAGATTTATACTTTTACAAAGTGAAAATTGAGAACAAGGAAACATGTTATATCCAAAATCTACAGATCGGTTAATCAAAAATGCCAGGAAGCAAAATGCAGGTTTTCAGGTTATCTGGAGTTCTTCATCAGTTTATATGATACAAATAGCATGAGATGAGAAAAGCAGAAGAATGGGAAAAAACATAGCAAAGCAAATAATGAAATTTATTATTTAAAATTAGTATAAAAATGGAAACTGCAGAATGATAGTATCCAGTGGTGGGTTTAAAAATTTTTTAGAACCTATTATGTAGGTGTGGCCTGTTTTGTGGGTGTGGCTCAGTGATCATGTGCCAGGTGGTGGCTTAGTGGTCATGTGACCATGTGGGCATGGCCAACTTGGAAAATGTGGTGAAACTCACTTAACACCACTCTTGCTTAGCAACCCAAATTTTGGGTTCAATTGTGGTTATAAGTTCTCTCTCTCTCTCTCTCTCTCTCCTCTCTCTCTCTCTCTCTCTCTCTCTCTTTCTTTCTTTCTTCTTTCTTTCTTCTTTCCTTCCCTCCTTCCTTCCTTCCTTCCTTTTGTCTTTCTCTCCCTCTTTCTTTCTTTCTTTCTTTCTTTCTTTCTTTTTTCTTTCTTTCATCTCTCTCTCTCACTATGAACTAAAGCCAATGCCCAATAAATCCTATGATCACAGCATTCTGACCTGGTGTTGGGCACTCCACGAAAGGCACAGACATCACGTGTGCATGCACGCACACACACAGACACCGTGCTTGCCGCAATGCAAGGTGCATGTGTAAGGGGGACTGGATCAGCTAGGAGGCTGGCAAAGAAGAAGCCACCATTTCTCTGCTGCCGCAGCTCGCAAAAAAACAAAGGGAGGGATGCTGGCTGGCAGTCTCTTCACTTACCGTTCGCCGCTGCAGCCCTGTCTGGCTGGGTGGCTGGCCGGGAAAGCAGCAAAGGGGCAAGTGCCAGCCATCATCCCGGCCTTCTTCTTCTGCAAGCTATGGCAGTGGAGAAACAGAGGCTTCTTTTTTACCAGCCTCCCAGCTGATCCAGCCCCCCTTGCACATGTGTGGTGTGTGTGTGTGTGTGTGTTTCCTCCCTCTGCATGAATTTTCCCCCTCCCTGAGCTTCTGGAGGCCCTGTACTGGAACGCTTCCTCCCCTGGCCTGTCCCCCTGCTCGCTCCCCCACCACCTGCCCAGTCGCCACTCGCTCGCTCTCTGCACCAGGCTTGCCCCACCCACCCAATTCCTTTGCCGGAGTGGAGGATTGGGAGAAGCCCATGTGATGTGCGCTCCCTTCTCTTTGAAAGCTACCTGGTTTCCAGTGGGAGTGGGAAAGAAATTCATGTGTTTTTTCTCCCTCTGCATGGATTCCCCCCCATTGGAAACCAGATGGTTGTCAAAGAGAAGGGAGCAGCGCACACCACGTGGGCTTCTTCCAACAGTCGAAGAAGGAACAGGAGGCAAGGATTCGGCTGTTGGAAGAAGCCCACATGGTGCGCGCTCCCTTCTCTTTGGCAGCAATCTGGTTTCCAATGGGGGTGGGGAAGAAATCCATGTATTTTTCTTCCCTCTGCATGGATCCCCCCCATTGGAAACCAGGCAGCTGTCAAAGAGAAGAGAGCACATGCCAGGTGGGCTTCTCCCAATCCTCCACTCCATCTAAGGAAGTGAGTGGGCGGGGCAAGCCTGGTGTGGAAAGCGAGTGAGCAGCGACTGGGCAGATGGGTGGGGGAGCAAGCAGGGGGGCAGGCCACGGGAGGGAGCATTCCAGTACGGTGCCTCCAGAAGGTCATGTATGGGACGGCATGCTCAATTTCACGATCAGGTACGCGCTTACCTGTGCGAACCTGCTGAAACCCACCCCTGATTGTATCCATTGCTAAAAGACCAACAATTTTTGCATTCTTTTTCAATCTTGGAAGGTACAAACTGCACCTCAAACCCAAGTATGGGTAGTGCTCAACTTACAACAGTTTGTTTAATGGCTGTTCAAAGTTACGTCACTGAAAAAATGACTTATGACCATTTTTCACAGTTACGACCTTTGCAGCATGATCATGTGATCAAAATTCATACACTTGGCAACTGGTTCATATTTATGACTGTTGTTGGGTCCCAAGGTCATGTGATCATCTGCAACCCTTCTGATAAGCAAAGTCAAAGGGGAAATCAGGTCCCGGATTTCCAGGAAGATGGCCAATTGAAATACACACCTGGGTAGTGATCTGTGAAGGGTTTTTTCCCTGGGTTGTAGCTCTTCTGCTTTTCAACTTCATTCCTTCAGTTTTTATGAGATCACACTCCCACCCTGATCAGGGTGAGGCAAAAAACTTCCCCTCGGAACCCTCTAAATAAAGCTGAAAGCCGGCAAATGGCTTCTAAAGTTTGACTCCGAAGCTATCTGCATGCTAAAAGTTTGGGGGAGGGGCTGCAATCTGTTTGGGGTTGCAGATGTCATCATTTTGAAATTCACCTTTCAAACAGGAAGTTGTGCCTTTCTCTTCTTAATCATCTTTAAGGACTATTAATCTTTTTAAGTCAAAAAGAGGCTCTTTTTTGTCACAGCTCGCTATACTTTTTTGAAGACTTGCACCATTTTAGGGATTTCTTTTGTGTTAAAAACACAAATACAATACAACTGAAAGGAGAGCATCGAGAAAAAGAAAAATTTGGGACATTTTCTTTAAGAATATTAACAAGGTTGAGGATTCCCTGATAAAAAGAGAGGCTTATAATTGCTTAATTAACCTTCCAGAGAAGAGAAGGGTTTTACTTCCATGAAGATAAGTTGGAAGGACTTACTTAAACTGAACTAGTTAACTGGAATTAGGATGGATCTTTCTTCATTTGATATGTGTAACTGAAGGAGCTTAATCCAAATTTGAAAATGTAATTTATATAGTAGGCAAATGTTATTGAAAATATATTTGAGAGTACCTGCATTAAGAGAAAGTTAAAGAAAATGATCTATCAGTTTAAAGAACTGTGTTAAAAAGGGTTTATAAAAGAAAAAAAAATCTATAAGGATAGTTTGGAGGGAGGGATCTAAATGTAATACTGAAGTTTAAAGTTTGTATGTTAAGAAGTCAAAGTAAAAGATGTATTAGAAAGTTTTAACTTAAAAAATGTTTGAAAAAATATTTAGCACTTTTAAAAAAAAGGTTGAAAAAAGTTTTTTCAGTAAGGTCAAAGAATTTGAAAGAATACAATGAATCTTGTTTATAAAAATGTTGACAGTTCACAAATATTAGGTGCAAATAGAAATACATACTATTTACATAGCAAGGAAGATAAAGCAGGAATGGTTAAATTGATTATTTTATTCAAAGAAGAAAATATATCTTCATTTGGATATTACTTCTAGATTTTGGGCTTGTGATAAAAAATGAAACTGACTTTGGTTTTGTTGATCAGAAAGATTTGTACATTTCTGAACATTTATAGAAATGGCTAGTTATATATTAATGTGTAAAAGCAAAAAGTTAAGGTTGTAGTATTTTTATCCTGTACTGTTCTAAGAAGAGTTGGAAGTCAATGTCTATTTATACTTTCTTTTTTCCACTTGTATCTCACACCTTCTTTTCACCACTCTTTTTCCTTCCCTTCATTTCCTATTTTTATTTTTTCTTTGTATTTTATATAATAAAACAAATAAAATTTTAAAAAGAAATTTGGAAGCCAGATTCTCTTAATCAGCTTACTAACTTATCAACTGCAGTTATTTACTTAACAACTTTGGCAAGAAAGGTTGTAAAGTGGGGAAAACTCACTTAACAAAATTTTCACTTAGCAAACATAAATTTTGGGCTCAATTGTGGTTGCAAGTCCAGGACTACCTGTATATGTTGTATCAACCCTACAAGGTAGATCAAATTCCACATAGGTTAAAACTACTTTTTAATAGAGTGGTTATAGTAAAGGGTTCCACCACAAAACCGCGATGCCCTTATCCGCGCCGACATAAGTGCGGAGGCAAATCCGCAGCGTCCGAAGCGCTAAGAAAAAAATGACCCTACCGCCGCGACAACAGCGCGGTGACAGAAGGGCGTTCTACATGCTTCGTTCTTTGCCTCCAAAGGTAGCCCTCCTCCTCCAGCTGACAGCGGCAGCGGGCACGGGGCAAAGCGGGCTGCCCAGCAGCAGCAGCCCGCGGGAAGGGTCCAGCTCAGCCGCGGGGGGCAGCAGGAAGTGGAGGAGGACGCAGCAGCGGTGGCGGCTGAGGCGCTCCCGGGCCGGCGAAACGGGCTTGCCCGGTGGCGGCGGCCGCCCATCCAAGGAGATGTTGTTGAGGAAGAAGAGGGTGGCCTGCCTCTGCCGGGCAAGCCCGCTTCGCCGGCCCGGGAGAGCCTCAGCCGCTGCCGCTGCTGCATCCTCCTCCGCCGCCAGCGTCGGCGGCCCTGCTCGGGCCCCCCGTGGGCTTCCTGCTGCCCCCCGCGGCTGAGCTGGACCCTTCCCGCGGGCTGCTGCTGCTGGGCAGCCCGCTTTGCCCTGTGCCTGCTGCCGCTGTCAGCTGGAGGAGGAGAGCTACCTTTGGAGGCAAAGAACGAAGTATGTAGAACGCCCTTCTGTCGCCGCGCTGTTGTCCCCGTGGTGATGACGCGCGATGATGACGTCACGACTTTAGTGACGCGATTTAATCTCCGCTATTTTGCGTAGCTTGGTTTTGTCGTGCCACGATAGTAAAGGTATCTTGCATGTCTGAATGTGCTTTCCCTCCCCCATTCATATGACTTAGGGATCACTGCCTTAGATGTTTTTGTAAATAACTTCATATAAGTTTAAGGCACATTTTCCTGTTTGTTGTCTTGGTAATGGCTCTTCCTTTTCTCTGTCAAGGTCATCTTCTCTATTTCAGTAAGGCATTCAGCACAGTAAACCACAATCTACTTCTTGGTAAGCTAGAAAAATGTGGAATAGGGTTGGATTGTAGCTAGCTGGCTGGATTTGTAGCTGGCTGACAAACTATACTTGTGAGTAGTCCTTAATGGTACTAAATCCACATGAAGACAAATAAATAGTGGGGTACCAACAAGGGTCTGTCAAGCCCAGTACTCTTCAATATCTTCATAAATGACTTAGATGAGGAGGCAGCATGGCTGCTATCAAGTTGTGGGCTTCTGGACTAGCATCTAAGCAGGAGCGGTGTATGAATGGAATGTGAACCTCATTTAAGGTTTAATTAACCAACTGACATAAATCAGAATTTGGAGAAGGCAAAGAACCTTGTGAGTAGAAATAATATTGATGGATAGATTGGGATCTTGGCAGAAAGAAAAGAAAGGGGGGGGGGATTTGTGGTTTAAATTGTTGATCCCAGAGATCTGCTTGTTTTAAACAACTTGGAGACAGAAATGAGGAACAGAGAATTGACTAACCCATTGAAATACAAACTTTGAATTTGGATTTGAAAAGTGATTAATTGACAATTGGGAATTCTATAAAGGGAAAGAAGAAATGAGGAAGGAAATGAGAGTAAAAAAACATACCAAGGAGACTTGCTTTGTTCAAATTTGTTCTAATTTACATGTCTTAAGCAACTTTAATCAATGAGAGATGAAAAAAAAAATCAAGAAAAAGCACTATTTTCTCTGCTCACAATTCTATCTTGTCTGGATTTAAAACTGGATTTAAAAATATCAAGCTGTATGGCTGGAAATCATTGAGTTGAAAGAACATGGAGCCATTTGCCAAAGTAAAGAACAAAGAACAAAGAAAGCGAAGTGATGAAGATGTCTTCCCCTTTTCTTCCCCTCCATTTTAGCTGAATTGGAATATTAGCTGGATCAGAATTGTAAAATAAGAAGAAACCGTGGAACTTAAATTATAATTAACTGTATGACTAACTGTAATCTTGGAACTGGATATTATGGAAAGGTGGGAATTTGAAGAATTACATGAAATTATAAAAAGTATGCATAAATCAAAACTAAGTTTAAATAGAATCTTGAAGTTAGAAACTGAGGAGAGGCAGAAAATAAGGGAGGAAGAGGGGGAGGGTAATGAAATGGTAGAAGCGATGGAAGATAAAAAGCAGACAAAAGATTTCACTGGGTTTGACAGTGTCATAGGGAAAATTGAAAAGGGGGTATATGTCCCAACAAAGAAAAGGGAAGAGACAGGAATAAAGAAGAAAGAGAAGAAAGGAGTGATAAGAGAAAAGAGGAAGATAAGACAGGGAGACAGAGGATATACCAAAAGATGCAGCAGTGGGTGGAAAAGAAAGAAGATATACCCAGTAGAAAGGAAAGGCAGTTTTAAAATTTGGGATAAAAGACTTACTAGGAAGAAATCAGATATTTAGAAATTGCTATGTGGAGAATATAAAGTAGAGGTATGTGTCTTACTCTTTTACATGATAATTAAACTGAGTTGCTAATTGATTGACTATGATAATGGAAACATAATTAAATATAGGTTAAAATACATGAAATATGGATACTTATAGAATTTTTAAGAAGTTGGACAAAAGTGAAGTGTGTATTGCTTATTATTTTATATAGCAGACCAATGGAATTGTAATGAGTATTGAACAGCCAGGATTGTTATGTTAAATGGAAAAAGGTTTCCTCCGCGGGTTTGGATTTCCCGACTGGGAGAGCGTCATCAGCTGAGTGAATGAATTTAGTATCGAAGCAAGCTGCGTTTGAAAGCAAGTTGTCTTTATGATTTCAGGAAAGCAAGACCAACAGTAATGTAGATCAACATTCCTGGGTGAGCTGACCCCGACATACAGTAAGTGTACATTTTTTATACCATTTTCCTCTTTGAAGTCCTTTTGTTTTCTTTGTACTATTGTTTTATCATTTTTTGGGTGTGCCTTTGCTAATGGTTCTAATCCTATCTTGTGTTTTGTTATTCCTCTGCCCTAAAGTACTTCCCATGGGGCAGAGATGAACCCTAGTGTCTTCTACTGTATTTCCTATTTTACATCTTTGCCCTGTGCTAATCAGTCTTTGTTGTCATTCTGAACTTTTCCTTTCTTAAAGGTAACTTCTTCCTGCACTTCCTAGGTCTTTTGTATTATTTTGTACTCTGCAGCTATTTCTAATTGTACTGATATCCTGGTAATTATTCTCAGGAAGTTTCTTTTAGAATGTATGCTGGCTTTGTTACTCTAGTGACTTCCAGTTTGGTTATGGGCTGTACTGGTCTTCCTAATAGAACACTGTCTTGATGAAGTTCCCTTCCCACGGTTATTTGAAGACAATTAAATGTAAGCTAAGTTAAGATATGGAAAAATGGAGGGGGAATATGAAACATATTTATAATGGAAAATTATCGAGATTATAAAGACATTTGTGTAATGATGTGTAATGATGTAGAACTATACAATATTATGATGAAAATAGCTGGGAATTGTAACCAGGTCCACATTTCGGCCAAAAATAAATGGGTTTTTAAAAAAATAAGTGCTATATGTTTATACTTTTTTGAAAAAAAGGAAGGAGGATATATGTTAAAATTAAGTATGTTTATTGAAATGAAATTATAAATACCATCAACATAAACTGGAGCCTGCTTACCTGCTAAAATACACCAAGTAAATGAGATGAACAGTGTGGAAGAAGGATGGAAAAGGAAGAAGAGACGGTTAGGAGAGGGCGGGGGAGAAGGACAGAAAAAGGAGTGGAAAGGGGAGAGAGGATAAGGAGAGAGGAAGGGGAAGTAGAGAAGAGAAGGATGACAGATGGAAGAAAGGAGGTAGGGAGGAGGAGAAGAAAGTGACAAATATGGTGTATGGAGAGCAGAAGAGCCAATAATCATTTTGGGAGTTGATGGTAAGACGAATAGATGTAAATATTTAATAATACAAAACAATGTTGGTTATGTAACAGTATATATGTAGTTATTTGTATGAAAATGAAAAAAATAAAAAACTTTATTTAATAAAAAATAATGACTTAGATAAGAGAATAGCAGGTGAACCCATCAAATTAGCAGATTCCTGGCAGGAATAACCAACACCCCAGAGGATCCAAGAAGATCTTGACAAACTTGAACAATGGGCCTTATCCAACAAAATGAATTTCAACCTGGAAAAAGGCAAAGCTTTACATTTAGACAGGATAAATCAAAGGAATAAGTACAGATTAGGTGAGACCTGTCTAAAACAGTAACTATGAGAGGGACATGGGAGTCTTAGTGGATGATCACTTGAATATGAGCCAGCAGTGTGCAGCCACTGCCCAAAAAAAAGCTAATACAATTCTGGGTTGTATAAAAGAGGCAAGATCACGTGAAGTATTAGTACTACTGTAATGACTCCTCTCCTAACTTGAGAAAGTAAAGACTCTTAAAACGGATTAAAGGAACCTTTAATCAGGCAGGATGGAAACCATTAGAGGCAAAGCAGCATCTGAAAACCTTTAGGCCATGCAAATGGGATTAAGCTGATAATGACCCCTCCCCTTTGTCCAAATGCAGATTCTGACCAATACACAAGTGTGAAGATGCTTTCTTAACTCTTCTGCCCTGAGAGTCAAATAAAACTCACTTTTAGGGATTTGACAACTACTTTATAAAACCTTAGTAAGACCACAATTGGAATACTGCAACCAATTTTAGTCACCATACTACAAAAAAGAGGTTGAGAGTTCAGAGAAGAGCAACTAAGATGGTCAAAGACCTGGAGACTAAAACATATGAGGACAGCTGCAAGATTTATGTTTGGCTAATCTAAAGAAAAGAAGAATTAGGGGTGGCATGATAGCAGTATTCTAGTACTTGAGGGGCTGCCACAAAGAAGAGGGGGTCAAATTATTCTCCAAAGCATTGGAAAACAGGCCAAGAAACAATGCTTGGAAAATAATCAAAGACAAAAGCAACCTGGAATTAAGAAGAAACTTCCAACATTGAGGCCAAATAACCAATGGAACACCTTACCTCCAACACTGGATGTTTTTAAGAAGAGTCTAGATAGTCATTTATCAGAAATAATATAGGTTCTCCTGCTTGAACAGGGGGATGGGCTAGAACAGTGATGGCAAATCTTTTTGTAAATGCATGCCAAAATTGTGTGTCCATGTGCTTTTCTGCGTGCGCACATGCATGTCCTCATACCAGTGGTGGATTTCAAATTTTTTTGGAACCTACTCTCTGGGTGTGGCCTGCTTTGTCAGAGTTGCTTGCTGGCCATGTGACTGGGTGGGAGTGGCTTGCCAGCCATGTGATTGGATTGGAGTGACTTGCTGGCCATGTGACTGGGTGGGAGTGGCTTGCCAGCCATGTGAACGAGTGGGAGTGGCCAAGACAATATCATTGAATTCTTTGCCCCAATGGATGAACTACAATAAGATTAAAATAAGTACAAAAACAATAAAAGAACTACTTACAGAAGGAAGATGACTGTTCTTGCCAGTCTTCAGTATCACTGACTCCAATGAATGGACTGCACAAAGAAGAGACACAGAAATGAACTCTTTCATTGCATACACTGCATTGGGATGAAAAAAGTAGAAAAGGAAAATTACTGTCCTTTTTCGCGTCTTCTGCACCACAACCTCACCTCCTTGCTCCAACAACCTGCATAAAGGAGAGACACAGAAAGCAAGTCTTTAATTGCACGCACTGCATTAGGATGAACAAGCACACAAAATAATAGAAAGGTGGAGAGGAGGAGCCAATGTCACGATGATACATCGTGTGGTCTCGACAATCTGAGACCGCCGATGACACTTTTGCCTCTGGACGGTCCAGTAGGACCTAAACTGTCCCGGGGAGATGGTGATCAGGAAGACAAACCCTTGCTGGTCTCAGGGACACCACTAAGTCCCTGATTGACCCAAGGGAAGCACTTCGAACCGATGGCAAACAGGCAGCCCCCGGGCTGATGAAGTCGGAGAAGAGCTCCAGAAAGAAGGCAGTGAAAGTGAGTTCATATAGTGAGATTTTTTCTTTGAGAATGATTGCCAAAAGGAATTCTTTTGTTTAAAGATAAATTAGTCCCTTTAGCAAAGAACAAAGCAGCACAATTTATCTTTATTGGACTGCCTTAGAAAGTTTTTTTTTCCTTTTGCTTCTTTGTAATGATGTTTGGTGGATTGAAGTGATCATAATGTTTGCTGTTTCTCTTCGCAAGTGAACGAGCTGTTTTTTTTTCTCCTCCTATTTTTAGCTGCCTTATTTGTTGACTTGAATTAAAATATTTTTATCCTAAGAATTCTTATTATTACTTCTCATTGATTCTCATTAAAGACATTTAAAGACATTTTTTACAAGCCTGAGACAAATGGGAGTAAAATCGAATCTGCCACTTGGAAGCCAGAACTTGGGTTGTTTTTTTGAAACATTGCATTCTTTGTTCTTTCTGTCTTTGATCTTATTGACTCTGTAACTGAAAAACTTTTAAGGGCATGGTTGTTTTTACAGGTGCCTTTTTGAAACACTCTGGCAAGGGAAGGAAAAGGAAAGAGAAAGATAGATCCCTTCCTTGTTGAAGAATGTGAAAGAACTTGTGGTTAATTCAATTTAAAACATAACATTATATACATAAAGAGACGGCTAAAGTGGCAGTGGATATTAGACCCCCCTCTTCTCTTTTCTCCTTGTTTTTTTTCTTTTCTGGAATCATGTATCAATTTTCAGATGAGGGAACCCTAAGTTTTCAAGATTTTT
Organism: Thamnophis elegans; assembly: GCF_009769535.1. Taxonomy (NCBI): domain Eukaryota; kingdom Metazoa; phylum Chordata; class Lepidosauria; order Squamata; family Natricidae; genus Thamnophis; species Thamnophis elegans. Next base: position 35,367,306 of record NC_045543.1, read on the forward strand.
TGGCTGGAATTCAAAAGATATTGGAAGGATTTGAGAGATTCAACAAGAGGTTGGATAGACTATTGTCCTCTACAGCAAAATATGATGGAGTTGGAGACCCCAAAATTAAAGAAATGAATAAAGATGGAGAAAACCAAAATAAGATAACAGATGATCTTACTGATGGAGCAAACATGGGTGAAAATCCAAAGAAGGAAATACATAAAAGTGAATCTGATATCTTGGAGCTCTATCCCCCTGTTCAAGATATAGAGGGGGGGATTGATGATGATGGACTCAAGAAGAGAAACCATTTTAGAAATATGTTTGACAACTAAAGATATATTAATTTTAATACCAATTCAAGGGCAACAAGACTATCTGAGAGATCTTTTAAGCAACAAAGTGCTGAGGAGAAGTTCATAAAAACCTTATAAAGGAATTAACAAGAGGATTGATGCAACAATTGACAGAAGAAATAAGACTGTTTTCCTACTGGAAAGCGAACTGTTGATAGAAAAAAAATATAATTAATTTTTGGTGACTAATAGCTAGGAATTCTAGTACTTTGTAGATTCCTTTAGATTGTTTTTAAATGTGTTTTTCATTAATAAGTAACTCATTATGATAATAACAATGAAATAATAATTCTAACTAGTAAAAACATCTTGGATATAAATAGCAAACTGGAACCTGGGGAATTTTTTTTAATGAATGTATCTAACAAACCTTTGTTTAGATTTCTTATAAATAGGTAACTTTTCTTGGGTCTGCTGAGAGGAGAGGTGATATAAACAGTAAACAATCTTTAGTTACATATAACAATAATGATGACAATAATGAAATAATAATTTTGACTAGTAAAAGCTATTTGGATATAAACTGCAAATTGGGACCTGGGAAAAGACTTATAATTTTTTAAGTAATAATTTTTGTTTAGATCACGTATAAAAATGAAATTTTTCTTGGGTCTGATGAGTGGAGATGTGATATATACTAAATAATCTTTAATTAACTACAACAACAAGGAAACGTTAACGGATAATGTTTGATGGGATCTACATGTGCTGGCAGTAGGGGGGGGGGGGAAATGCTTAGATATTTTATTAACTGATTTCTTTGTTAGAATATGTCACAAGGTGTAATATTACAGGAGGTTTATTGAAATTGCTACCAGTAGCTAGTTATGTTTTTAAAACAAAGGGTTTCTAATAAAAGCACATTTAAATAATTTTAGCTTGAATGAGAATTGTTGTACATTGATTGATAGTAGTAAAATATATGAGGATTTTAGATGTAAAATGTACAAATCAATATGGAGGAAGTATATGTAATGATTGTGGTAGAAACGCATGAAAACTATTTGTAACCAATCGACATGCTTTCTACAAGATGTAATGAAAGATGATTCTTTTTTTATTTTGTCCAATTAAAACAATAAAAAACTTTTTCTAAAAAAAATAATAGAAAAGGAAAATTACTGTCCTTTTTGCATCTTCTGCACCACCACCTCACTACCTTGCTCTAATAACCTGCACAAAGGAGAGACACAGAAAACAAGACTTTAATTGCTTGCACTTCACTATCTCAAGGATGAACACAGCACAAAGCACACCCAGCAATAAAGACAGCTACTTACAGAAGAAGGATCTCACTGGCTTGACAGTCTTCTGCACACCACATTATCACTTTGCTCCAACAACCTGCAGAAAGGACAGACACAGAAAGCAAGACTTTAATTGCTTGCACTTACACCTTACATAAGAATAACACAATGAAATAGATCATATCCCCGTGGACTCCTCAGTCACCTTGGCAAGCTTTCCCCCCTTTTTTTTAATGACAAGGGGACAAATTTTAGAAGAGATCTGGGAGTTAGCCCACATACTTTCTTTATGTCTGGGCAACAAAGGAGATTGGAGAAGAAACTCAGGTAGAGCTTCTCTTCATCTGATGGTGGCCAGAAAATCAGCAAATTTGTTGACAAAATCTAAATCAAAACTGCCTTCTGGAGGCCCAGTTTCTACTTTAGGACCAATAGAGGAGGTTGGCCAGATAGATGTACAGAGGGTTTTTACTCAGGTTGAAGGCAAACCTTTAATAGGAATTTCCTTCATCTCTTACATGCACACACAAGGCAACACTCTCCTCCTCCGCCCAAAAGGGAAAAAAAATTCAATATTCACCTCGTAGAGTACAATCTTCCAGTGTTGAAAGACATGAGAACAAGGTCCCCTCCCCACAGAAAAGGCATTGTTGGAGGATTAGAGGTAAGGGGAGTGGGGAGGTAGATAGCTTGCAGGCAGAGTTTGAAAAATAAAACTATCAGTTACTAAACAGATAAACTGGTAACATTATGGGGATAGCACAATGAGCAATGGGGTCTGGATTCACATGCTCCAGGAAAGAGATGAACAGGTAAAATCAGGAAATCTCCAAGGGAAATTCTGTCACCCTTGAGCTAATGCTTGTCATGACCCTTTACATGTAGGGCTCACTTTGGCCTAGCCAGGTGACCCGCCATAAAGGATTTTGATTCCCTCAACGAAGTATTTGGCCCCTTTCCTCGTAGGGAATTCCACTAAGTTTTTCCAGATCCAAAAAGGTGATCCAGGAAGGACCTCTGCTCCTCTGCAGTTAGTACCACCACATCCTTCTCTCTTTATGCACAATGAGCCTTTGCTTTTTTGCTTTCACAGGACAAAAGCAACAACAACAACAACATTTTCATTCACTTTTCCATCCATTTTCACACAGACGCTCCTTTCCCTAACAGAAGGTCCTATGCTCTGGCCTGACCCTAATACTTTCTAGGCTCTCTTGGTAAAACACACAGAGGAACCAAGATCCAGCTGTAATCAGGAGAAGGATCCTATCAGTCACACACATGCAGGCATACATACATTTACCATGCTTTGCCATGCTTTAAAATTAAATTTTAGAGAATTAAAATTTAGAGGTACTCACCTTCTTTCCAGGCAGCCTTTGAGCTCAAACTCAAAACCCCTTCAAAACCTAGATCAAATTGTTAAGGCCAAGATAAAGTCCACCCACAGACTCAATGGGGTCTGTGCCAGCATGGGAGGCTTACCTGGGCCATATCCATTGGTTAGGCTAGCTTGGAGTCCCATCTGGGTCACCAATTGTTGAAAGAAATGTCCTTCTGGGTTCAGCTCCAAGTGGGGAAAAAGACACTGGAGACATGGAGGCTGCTTGGAAAGATGGTTTTAATGGTGGACAGGACCACATGGCTCGAGTCCTGAACAGAAAAGATGATCACATGCTTCAATGTTGGTGGAGAAGAGAAGGGAGGAATGAGATGCTGAGTCCCTGGTTTTATGTTTTCTCTGGCCCTTTGATCTTGAGCTTGTCTTGTGATTGGTTGGTTGGATGGGATTATCATTTAAAGGGACTATCTTGACCTTCTTAAAGGCACATTGACAAAGTGGGGTGAGGCAGAAAGCTACAGGTAGCTACCCTCAATTTAAAATGTGTTTCTTCCTTTTCACATCCAGGGAAATATAATATTCTGCCTTTTCACCGAAGTAGCATCGGACAAAGGGTACTCTTTCCAATGCACTAAATATTGTAAGCAACTCCTATTCAGCCTGGAATCTAAGATTTTTTTCACCTCATAATGTGTTTCCCCTTCTACCACTACAGGAGGAGGGAGAGCTTGGGTGGACAGTCTTATGCTGGACCCAATTACTGGTTTCAACAAGCTGCAATGAAATACTGGGTAAATTTTCCCTAGAATTCTGGGTAGACTGAGTCAAACTGTAACTGGGTAGTTATCTTCTCTACTGGGAATGGACCTAGAAATTTTGTCCCCAATTTCTTACTAGGCATTCTTAATCTTATGTATTTGGTAAATACAAAAACTTTGTCCACCACATGAAAGGGGGGTTGAAGTGAGCGGTGTTTATCAGATTGCTTCTTGTAGGCTTCTGTTGGATCTGTTAGAGCTTTCTTCGTATTTCCCCATCCTTTCTTTATCAATCAATCTTTATTTTCTCTTGGATACAAGACACTTATTTACTACTTAGATCAGTGATGGCAAACCTTTTTCTTTCTTTTTTTTACAAGTAATCTTTATTGGTTATACATTTTTTTAAAAGAGTAAAACATACAAATACAAATACAATTTTAAACAAACCTTTTTCTAACGGCATGCCAAAATTGTATGTGTGCATGCTGTTGTGCACATGCATGTGCCCCATCCCCCACCCTGCACATGCATATGCGACACCTCCCCCCATGCATGTGTGCACAGCTCCATGCATGGGTGTACGGGGGAATAAGCTCCGGAGGCTTTCCTGAAGCCTGGGGAGGGCGAAAAACAGCCTAACCGGAAGTTCGGGAATGAACATCCGTTTGGCCCATTGGTCCTGTTTTTCACCCTCTCCAGGCTCAGAAGGCTTTCCTGAAGCCCGGGGAGGGCAAAAACAGCTTCTCCCAGTCCTCTGGAAGGCTGAAAATCAGATGGCAAGTGCGCGCAGGCACTGTAAATATGGCTCCATGTGCCACCTGTGGCACATGTGCCATAAGTTCACCATCATGGACTTAGATGTATGACTTTGAATTGAATGGCACATTTCATCAATATCCAGAATGAGACTTATTACAGAATACCATAAAGTGCAAAATATATGTTGCTATCATGAATGTCAAAGCTATACTTCCTCTTCTTCCTAAATGGATCTAAACCCCAGAGCAAAACTTCTCTTAGACCAATTCATAGAACACTTCTAAACTTCATAGAACATTGAACTCCAAAGGACAAAGATTAAGAAACACTCATCACCACAAATGTATTTCTGAGTTGGGCTGGATTTTTAAACACTTCATGATTATTAAGAACAACAACAACATCTGGACCAACACTTGACAAAATCACCGTGAATTGCAAAAGCTAGTTTAACTTGGAAAAGCTTACATTCTATGACGATACCTAACAGCATCTGTGTATCCTAGGTTCTTTTTTTATATATATATATATTTTTCAAAACCAACATACAAATCCTCCTTCTTTACATATTGTAGAAAGTGTATCAGTTGGTTACAAAAGGCTTTTGTGCATCTCTTCCACCGTCATCAAATATAATTCATATTAATTCTAATATCTTAACTTGAATATTTATTATATTACCATCATCATATCTCCATTTTTATTTGACTATAATTATTTGAACATCCTTCATCATAAAATATACCAAGATTTAATACATAACACATGCTGGCATTTCATTTACTTATTTATAAAATCCTCCATTAACATTAAATCCTCATATCCTGTTCTAGGTAAACATCCATAATTTTCTAATCCTCCATTTATTAATTTATTATCATTATCCTCTCTTTATTTAACTATATCTTATATCATAACATTTTCCCCCTATTAGTTAAAACTTAGCTGTGTCTAATTTTGTTCTTTTTTATTGTTGTTGTTGTTAATAAGCTTTATATATAGTCCAAAAATATTTCTAACCTTCCCTTCACGGGTAACATTCAATATTCATATCCAATTATTACTTATCATAACAGCTCAACATTGTATACATTACTATCATTATCAATTTTTATTTAACTATACCTATTATCACTGAGTTTGACTGAGTTTAGCTAGTTTTAAATTATACTCTTCCATCTATCAACCTGTATCTCTCCAATAGCAAAACAATCTTATGTCTTCTGCCATTTGTGGATCCAGTCCTCCAAACATCTTCTTAAACAAATCTGTATGGACTCCTCTTAGAAACTCCTTATTTGTAGTATCTCTCATGTAATATTGACGCCCTTCTTCTGTTTCCTTTTTCAGCTTCTCTTTAATTATCAGCAGTGTTATCAAATATTTTACAAATAGTATTTCATAGTCCATAAATTCTTTAATGCTTTCTCCTTCTTCTATGTCCTGTCCTTTGAAATAATTTTTTTCTCCATTTAATTCCTCTTCGAATGTTCCACTACTTCTTCCCTCAGAAATAAACCAATTGCCATGAATATCAACAGGCTCAATCTCTTTATATTTGTCTTCCATTTCAATTTTTTGAATTTCAATCTTCTTATTTTGTATTTGAAGAACATGCTCAGTTTTTTCATCACATTTCGTTGCCAAATGCACCAAATATTCCCATTTTCTCTCAATTCTTTCCTCTGTGTCCAACACCTTCTGCAATGCTGAGAGTACTCCTCAGAGAGATGCCATGTTCAAATACGCAGTTGATTTTTTTTCTTAGAAGCTCAGCAAGATTGAAACACTCACTCGCAAACTCTCTGCAAGCGAAAACAAACTTCAAAGGGACAGCTGTAAAATCTTATCAGATCTTAAGCCAAACAGCCAAGCAATAAAAGCTTAAAGTCAAAACAATCCATCTGTACCTTACAGAGAGTCACAAAAAGTTAAAAGAATAATCCATCCATTTGAAAAGGTTTTGCTTAGAATCAATTCATGTAAATAGTATTTAAAAAGTAAGATAACCACTGTCCAGAACCATTACAAAAATCAAATTCAGCGCTAAGTTCTTCTATTCTTTGATTTAAATTATTTTTTAGGTTTTATAGGCAGTCCGTTTTTTAAAAAAACAATAAAAGTTTCTCACCAGCTAGAAACACTTTCACTTTCCACATCGTTCCATTCCTTTCTGGGGCCGCCCTGACTTTGTCAGTCTTAACAGATTGGAATTTTTATTTCCAGCAGAAGACTTTCCCTTGCCTTTCTCAGAGATTTTGCGATATCCTTGAGATCAGCAAGATGTAATTTTCCTGTTCACCATCTCTTCAGGATGATTTAGGTCTGTTGGAACCCCCCCAGCAATAAAAGTGTCGACTGCGAACTCAGAGCTTTGAGATCGCAGGTCGTCTCGTCACGGTTTCGGCCCCTCCTCCCTCATCCTTTCTTTAGTGTGTCCATCCATTCATTCAGAGACATGGAGGAGGGAGGTTCTCTATGCAGCTCAGGCATGGGAACAAATTCCATGCCACTGGTAATCTGGAAAGGTAATCGAGTGCTGCTGTGGATCACATTGTTGTATGCCACTTTGGCAAAGGATAGCAAGTCTGACCAGTTGTCTTGCTGATAGTCCAATAACACTGGATATATTGTTCCACCATCACATTGGCCCTCTCCACTGCACCGTTCATGCTGGGATGAAACGCTGAGTTGAGACCTTGTGTGAACCCAATTGATCTCAGGAACTCTCCGTGGTCTGAAATGATCCTTTTGGGTACCCCGTGCAGGCGATAAATGTGTTTCACAAACATTTTCACTAATTTCTTTGCAGACAGCAACCCCAAGCAAGCGATGAAATGTGCCTGCTTGGAAAACAAATCAATAACTGTCCAAATTACTTTATTCCCGCGGCTATCTGGGAGCTCGACGATAAAGTCCATTACGATCTCCCATGGTCAGCTTGGGCTGGCCACTCATTCTAATAGTCCAGGGTTTTTCCTGGGCTGTGTTTTCATCGTTGGGCAAGTAGCAAAGCTTTTTACGTAATCTTCCACCTCCGATCTCATCTTTGGCCACCAAAATTGACACTTGGCAAGGTGGAGTGTTTTTAGGAATCCAAAGTGGCCTCCTAGTTTTGCATCATGGCTTTGCTGTAGCCTCAACCCTGCAGGGACGTACAGTTTGGACCCCTTCCAGACTAAGCTCATTGTTAGGATGTCCTTTTTATTGTTGAACCACGGGTCTGCCAGGAGTGCTGCTTTCAACTCTGTCATCAGCTTATCCTGGCTTCGGGTGGTGACCTGTTGGTGGGAGGAAGAAATGATGGGTTGAACAATTTCTTCCTTCTTACTGTCGTACTGCAGTTTTCTTGACAAAGCATCCGCCAACAAGTCTTCCCTGCAGGGATGTGTTTAATTCCAAATTTAAACCTTTGGAAGTATTGTGCCCAGTGAACTGTTTTGGGGATAGTCTTTGATGGGTATGGATAGCTTTGAGGTTTTTATGATCAGTCCAGATCTCAAATGGCATATCCCCTCCTTCCAGGAGATGTCTCCACCTGAGCAGGCTCCACCTGATCGCAAATGCTTCTTTCTCCCAAATGGCCCACCTCCTTTCAGTAGTGGTGAGTTTCTTGGAGATGTAAGCACATGGCAAGAGGTGGCCCTCTCTATTCTTTTGTAGTAGCACTGCAGCTATTGCTACATCACTGGCATCCATCTGGATTATGAATGGTCACTTGGGGTTGGGGTGTTGCAGTATGGGCTCTTAGGCAAAAAGCATTTTAATTTCTCAAAGGCTTTTTGACAGTCCATTGTCCCATTTCAGGCATTGATTTGCTTTTGGCTTCATTGGGGAAAGCCCAATTTTTAATAGCTCAGTCAATGGGAGGGCAATTTCCGCAAATGTTGGAATGAACTGCCTGTAGAAATTGGCAAATCCAAGGAAGCTTTGTCGTCGTCTGTGAGTGCATGGAGATTTCCAGTCTAACACAGCTTTCACTTTTCCTGGATCCATTTCTATCACCTTGTTGGAGATACAACCCAAGTAATCTAGTGAGGTCTTGTGAAACTCACACTTTGACAACTTTGCGTATAGCTTGGCGGCCAAAAGTTTTTTCAGGACTTGCCATACCAGCTTCACGTATTCTTCTACGGTTTCAGAGAAGATCACGATTTCATCTAGATAAACGAGCACTCCGTGGTACAGGTGCTCATGTAGCACCTCATTTATGTACTGCATGAAGACTGAGGGTGCTCCTTGTAGCCCAAATGGCATGACTTTGTACTGAAAACTGCCAAAGGGGGGGTGTTAAAAGTGGTCTTCCACCCATCTCCCTCTCTGATCCATATGCGGTAATACACGTCTCTCAAGTCCAGCTTGGTGAAGATCTTGCCTTTTGCCAAGTGGTTCAACATATCTTTCATGGTAGGAAGGGGATAAGTGTTCTTTTTGCATACCTCATTCAAGGCTCACAGATCAGAGTTCAAGACATAACTTTCATCAAAGTTCCAATTTAATAAGACAGACATGTTGGCACATCTGTGGAAATCCGAATCTGAAGGCTTCCTGGGTTTCCACCCAGTTGAAAATTCATGAACTTGTCCCCACACCCACGAGTCCATCACATGGTCCAATCTTCCTCTGCCATGTTGGCATTTCCACCCATCTAGTTCCAATCAGATGGAGAGGTGCAGAGACAAAGAATGACCCTGATTTCTAGAAAGGAATTTTTTATTTTGAAATAAACACATTCTACTTCTATCCTCTCCCAATTCCCCACTAATGAAACAGCATAGTAAAGAAAGAGAGAGAGTGTGTGGCAGGCCAAAGATCCTCAAAGGAATATGACCGCAGGCCTGACACCTTACTGTTCAATGTTCATTACAATTCCATTAATGTACTATATAGAATAATAAGCAGTACACATCTCACTTTGTTATCATCTTAGGAGTTCTACATGTATCCATATTTCATATATTTTAACCTATACTTAATTGTCCTTCCATTGACATATTCAATCAGCTATTAACTCAGTTTCATTATCATGTATAAAAGTGAATCACGTACCTCTACTGTACATTCTCAACATAACACTTTCCATATTCCATATATTTTAACCTTTATTTAATTATCCTTCCATTATCATATTCAATCAGTTAGCAACTGAGTTTTATTATCATATATAGGAATAAACCACATATCTCAGCTTTATGTTTCCCATATAATGATTTCTAATTGTCTGATTTTTTCCTAGTAAGTCCTTTGTCCCATTTCTCTATTCCTGTCTTCTCCTTTTTCTTTGTTTTGACATGTCCACCCTCTTCAATCTTCCCCAAGCCACTGTCAAACCCAGTGAAATCTTTTGTATTTCCCTTTTTGGGGGCATAACCTCCCTCTTCCCCATGCCCTTTCCCTATGCCACTGTCAAACTCAGTGAGATCTCTTGTTTGCTTTTTATTTCCTTTTGTTGGGACACATTTCCCCTTTTCAATTTTCCCTATACCACTGTCAAACCCAATGAAGTTTTTTGTCTGCTTTTTATTTTCCACCATTTCTACCCCTTCATTATCCCCCCTCTTTTTCCTTCACTTCTTCCTTCACTTCCTGTTTCTACTCAATATCTAACTTCAAAATTCTATTTAGACTTGATTTTAATCATTTATGCATATTTTTTATAATTTATGTAGTTCTTCAAATTCCCACCTTTCTATAATGTCCAGTTCCAAAGATACAGTTAGTTATACAGTTCTTATTTCAGAGTTCTGATCCACCTTAAATTTAGCTAGTTCAGCTGATGTGGAGGGGAAGAGAGGTGGGAGCCATCTTGATCCTTTGTTCTTCCTTCAGCCAAAAAAAACAACAACAGCCAAACAAACGGAAAAAAAAACTTCATGCTTTCCCAGCTCTTGATTTTACCCCCCCCCCTTTGTTACCTTAATGCCCAGTTCCAAAATTATAGTTAGTTATACAGTTCTTATTTGAGAGTCCTGGTCCATCTTAAATTTAGCTAATTCGGTTAATGTGAAGAGGAAGAGAGGTGGGAACCATCTTGATCTTTTGTTCTCCCTTCCGCAAAAAAAAAAAAAACCTTTGTATTTTCCCAGTTCTTGATTTTATTATTATTATTATTTTTCTTTGTTACCTTCTGCCTCTTGTTGGTTATAGTTACTCAAAATATATTAATTGGAACAAATCAAAATACAGCAAATCTCTGGTATGTTTCTCTTTGCCTCCTGCTTTCCAAATTCTGATTGATGGCAATTGGTGAATTAAAACTTCCTGTTCAGAGTTTTGCATTCCTTTCGCCACACAGGCAAGATTAGGTTATCAGTGAGAAAATAGTGCTTTTTTTCTTGACCTCCTCCCCCTTGTTGCATTCCACATCTCATTAATTAGAGTTGCTTAAGATATGTTAGTTGGAAGAAACTCGAACGTAGCAAATCTACTTGGTAAGTTTTGGTTTCTGTTTCATCCTCCTAGTCTCTTTTAAAAACACAATCTTTTCAAATCCAAATGTAAAGTTTGTGTTTGAATGGGTTTGTCACTTCTCTGCTTCCTCCTTTCTGTCCAAAATGTTTAAAGCAAATGGCTCTTTTGGGGCTAGTGATTCAACCCTCCATTTTTCCCCTTCTTTCTTTCTTTTTGCCAAAATCCCGATCTGTCCATCAATATTATTTATACTCTCAAGGTTCTTTGCCTTTTCCAAATTCTGACTTATGATGGTGGGTTAATTAAATCTTCTTATCCAGGCTTTCATCTTGTCTCCTACACGCTCCTTTTCAGTTGTTTTGGCCTGAAGCCAGCTTCTTGTGCAGCCATGTTGCCATGCTGCCACCCCGACCTTGATTCAGAGAGCAATTCTCCAACCTAAAAGGGACCTGTTGCACTCCCTCTGGACCTGATGAGGCTGTGTACCCAGTCTTAATCCACCATATTCCCTTTACTGGACACGTTTCACAAGCACTCCCAAAACACTTGAATGGGAGACTACCAAACAATCCCAGAATGCTGTTTGGGCATTCATCAATCCTGTAATAATTAATACAAATGATATGTTATTGTTATTTTAAAAAGAATGCACTCCTTTAAAAAAATCAATAAACAGGGCCCAGCTCACTCTTTGCCTTTCCCCTTCCACCATCTCCATTGCCAGCCAGTCTTGGGACTTGCACTGCTGGCTCCCTGCCTCCACCACTCTACAGCATCTTTCCTCCCTCCTCCCCAGATGGAGGCAGCAATTGGATTAGCTTTGGGCCAGCACAGCTTTTTATGGCTAAGAAGGAAAGTGAGGCACATTCCAAGCCTCTTCTTAATCAGTATTAAAACAAATGGAAGAAGCTTCCTCCTTTCCACCTTCTTTCCTTCCTACCTTCCCTGACCATGACCAGCCTGGTAACATCTGCCTACCTTCCCTCCCTCCCTCCTTCCCCCTAGCTCTGCTGCAAAGACCCCTGCATCCCCCCACCAGCAGCAGCCTTACTTTAGCTTAACCTTGAAAGCAAAGATACAGAGAGCAATTGCAAGGACAGGCCGAGGACCCTTTATGGGAAATGGGAAATCTTCCCCTTGAGTCCCTGAGGCATAATGGGAAAGCAAAGAAACTTAATCCCTGCTCACAGGAGTTCTTGTTTCATTCCTGAAAAGGTTCCTGGGATTTAATTTCTGCAACTTAATTTTGAAGGGATAGAAATGGTCCCAGACACAATCACTTAACTGAATCATGAGTCCTCCCCACATGAGAATTCCCATGTGAGTCCTTCCCACATTCACAGGAGCAGAGCAGAGGTTCAGCCTTCGCAGGCTCTGCGATTTTTGGCTTGCTTGTCCATCTCTTTGGGATACCCTGAAAACTGGTTTCCTGAATGCAGACATCCAATTATGGCCAGAGGCTGAGAAGGTTATAGAATGCAACTCCAGGGCTAATTGTGCTTGGCACTGGAGCATTGAGAGGGATTGGCTCACTGCTGGGGGCCATGCAGTAGCCTCAAATCCAGGAAAGGGGGGTTGATTAGCCCGTTTCTTGTGTGAATGACTAGTGGAGACAAACATCATGGATGACTCTTTAAAAGAGGTACAGCTCTTCATGCAGACCTCTCCTTGACATCAAGTACACACAGGTGAGAGGGAGGTGGCAAAGGTCAGGAACTGAGTGGGGCACAAGGCTCCTTTGCTGTCTGATTGGCTGGTGGCTACTGTCTCATGGAATGAAATGCCCAGGTCAAACCATCCCTTGGAGAATGGGCTGGGACAAAGGGCTGGGAGTGGAAGGCTCAGGAGCAATTGGCAGTAGAGAATTGCTGGCAGTGTGGCAGCAGAGGAGGACAACTAGATGTGATTGGGTGATGCCAAATGTCCTAAACCATTCAGGCTTGCACTTCCATCTTTTCATCAATGTTCCTTGGGATTATGTATATACTACTTATTTGCAATAGCAAGTATACTTGTATCTAAACTAACAACTGTGTAATTTTCAATTTTTTTGTCAGTGTGTAAGAAATTATGAGCTGGGATAGCCACAACAACAAATCATCCAGTGGGAACTGTTTGATGACTAAGAAACAGAGGAGATGGCTCAGAACCTAGGTTTGGCTTAGCTTGACTGAACTCTGTGTGTGTGTGTTTGTGTGTGTGTGTGTTTGTGTGTGTTTGTGTGTGTTTTATATATATATATATATATATATATATATATATATATATATATATATGTATATGTATATGTATATGTATAGGTATAGGTATAGGTATAGGTATAGGTATAGGTATAGGTATAGGTATAGGTATAGGTATAGGTATAGGTATAGGTATAGGTATAGATAGATAGATAGATAGATAGATAGATAGATAGATAGATAGATAGATAGATAGATAGATAGATATTTGTTTTCTGAGGTTTTCGCGGGTGTTAGTATGTAGGTCTTTGGTTATTCGGGTTTTCTCCCGCGTAAAATTGGAGGTATCTTGGCGACGTTTCGACGAAGTCTCATTCGTCATCTTCAGGCTTCGTGCTTCCAGGAGCAACGTGAGATTCTCGGCTGTTTCTTCCTTTTAACTGTCAGTGGGGGTTTGAGCTGATTGGGTGGGAGCTTGGCTGTGTTGTAATTGGGTGGAGGTGTGTTCTGATTGGTTGGGGGTTTGTGTTCATGTAAGGATAGGAGGGGTTTAAAGTGGCTGATGGTGCAGTTGCAGTCTGGCTTCTGGTCCTTCTGAGTGTGGGCCTGGTGTCATTCATCATGTTAGGGACTCGTTTATCAATAAGGGCAGGCTTCCAAATGGCTGGCAGGTGGGAGGATCATCCCGCCTGTTCATGCTGTGTGGGCGTTTTTCTATCTCAATGGCTTCTCTTATTATTATTATAAATAATCATGAAACACAGTATGAAACACAGTATGTAATCATCAAAGTCTAAGGCATTCCCAGTAAGCAAGAGTAGCACAAGGCAGACAACAAAAGCTCTAGAGCTGGTACATGCAGCCAGTTTGGGAGGAGAAAAGTATGCACTGGTCATTGTAGATGACTACAGCAGATTTGGTTTCTGCTATTTACTAAGGAGTAAAATAGAGGTGCTTAAGAAATTTAAGCAATGAGGAGGGGGGACTTCCGTTGCGCATGTAGCCTGAAGAAGCTGCTATCTCTAGTAGCTCCAGTCCCGAGATCGCGTTATGCTGTCTGGACAGCATTTATCAGCTGTCTGACAGATTGATTAACCCTTCTTTGGGTGAAGAAGAAGGGGGAGGAGCTGCTGAGCTTGGGAAGAGCTCCATTAACCCCTGCAGGAGATAATTCTTGCAACTCGGCAAACTTCGCACCTGGGACTCATTTCTGCTTTTCTGCAGAACCAAGGCACATGTTCATTCCCGCTCAACATTTGATTTACATCTGAGTTCAAAACAGGCAGAGCAATACCGGAGAATTTACAACTGTATGTATAAATAAACTTTAACTCCATTCCTTCTACCTAAACTAAAGAGACAAAAAATAAAATGGCGCCGGAGTCTTGAAGGTGGGGTTGTACTATAATGTTACAAACTACTACAGAGCTTAAAATCCCCACCCGAATTGTATGACTGTTGGTTTTCTTTTTAATATGTTGTGTTGTCTTCATGTTGGAAAATTGTTTGTCCTCCCCCCCCTTTTTGAACTGTGAGCCGCCCTGAGTCTCCCCAGGGAAAGGGCGGCATACAAATAAAGGGAAATGAAATGAAATGAAAATCACTTAAAACAGCAGTGATTTATTAGCAAGCTACAAGAGTAATAATTGGAATAAGCGGTTTGTCTGGATTTAATAATTGGTGGAAGATAAGCTTAACTGAAGAAATGGCTTCAAAGCAAGCTAAAATAACAACGGCTTCCAAAAGTGGGGAGTTCCCTGCTCCGACAAGTAAATTACAGTCATTACTGCCCCCCCATCCCCCTGCTAGAGAACCTTTAACTCAAGAGGTGCTGCAAAGAGTTTTAAATGATGCTTTAAAGACCATGCAGCCGCGTTAGAACTTAAAATACAGAAAGAGGTTTCTGCTGCCTTTAAGGAGGTCTTGGAAGAGATTAGCAGGCTCGTTCAGATTCATAACCAAGAGATCAGAGAAGATATTGTAGACGCCTTTAAATGCTTATCTGGCTACATATCCTATTGGAGGAAAAAGTGGAAGAAGTCAATGAGTCTAATATTAATTTGGCAACTAAAATGGACGCAGTCCAAAGCAAGGTTTACGATGCAGAAATGACATCACAATGCTGCAGTATAGGCAGATGGAATTCACTCTGAGAATAAGGGGCCTTAAAGAGAATAATCAAGAAAACCTGAAGGAGATTCTTTCAGAAGCCTTTGATCAATTGATGGGCCGGTCAAGAGGGGTCTTTGGCTGGCAAATAGACAAGATATATCGCGTTAATTCATGGATTGCCAGACCTAAACAACTTCCAAGAGACATTGTAGTGTATTTTGCCACAAGGGACATGGGAAACCTGATACTACAAGAGTCTTATAAAACCAAGTGCAGATTGCGGGCCAGGAGGTGATAGTTTTGAAGGAAATCCCACCCAAAATGCTAAGAGCTAGAAAGATTATGCATTCCTAGTGATGAACTCAAAAAACCATCAGTTACAATACAGATGGGAAGCTCCAGCCGGATTAATGGTCAACTACTTGGGACAAAGATATCGTCTCAACTCAGTTTGGAAGGCAGAGATTTTTATAGCAATGTACTAAAGGCTGGACACCCCTCACCTCCAGGATCCAGAGAAAGGGAACAAGAAGGAAGACCAGACAGCAAGATACTCAAGGATCATTGGAGGTGGCCCAAGTTGGAACCCTCTGGCAGAGTCAGAAGGATCCAAGGAGCAAAGACAAACCAAGCGGTTACCAGACGTAAGGAAAAGAACTAAAGAAGCAACAAGCTCAGCAAACAAACTCAGACAATGGTTCAAGAAGCCATAGATACTAGCTCAGAAGCAGTGGGAGGAGCCAGGCCGAAAACCAAACTACAGGATTTCCAGGTGGCTCTTAAAAAGCTTCAGGGAGCTAAAGATGATAATTAAATTCTTAACTTGGAATGTCAATGCTTAAATTCACCACAGAAAAGGAAAAAGATAAACCATTATTTGAAACAATTCACGATTGATGTAATTTGTCTGCAAGAAACACATATTAGAACAAATGACCAGAAATACTTGATGAATGCAAGACTTGGACAACATTTTGTAGGCTCCGCCTCAGAGAAGAAAAATGTATAGTTATATACCTAAGAAAGGATATGAAAGCTGACCTAATTGAAGCAGACTCTCAAGGAAGATATATTGCAGTAGACTTATTACTAGAAGGGAAAAAAGATACTTTTAATGGGAGTATATGCCCCTAATCAACAACAAGAGAACTTTTACAAGATGCTCAGTACTAAGTTTAATACAATGGGGACTACAGATCTGCATATTAATGGGTGATGGAACGGAGTTTTGGATACCAAGAAGGATAAGAAGGGTTCTTCTGCAAAATATCCAAACATGAGCGAAACCAACTAAGTCTTTCTTCGATATGATGGATGATTTGGAGTTAAGAGATGTCTGGCGAGAAAGAAATGTTAAAAAACAGGACTTTACATTTTTTTCTGATAGACATCAATCTTTCTCTAGGATTGACTTTATACTAACTACAAATGATTTGCTTTCTAAGGTAAAGAAGACGAATATATGTTCCAGAGCCTTAAACAGATCATAACCAAGTTTGGATGGAATTGGAATATGGGAAGGCATCTAGAAGGTGTTGGAGGTTAAACGAAAATTTATTTAGATAAGAGAAAAATGTCAATGAATGTAAAAAATTGCTGATAGAATATTTTGTTTTTAATATGAACAAGGGTGCATCTATGGAAATAGTTGGGATGCAAGCAAAACGTATGTGAGAGGAGTCCTAATAAATTTAAATAAGTTACATAGACGTAGACAGGGGGAAAAGAAAGGAACTAGAAGAGATTAAGAAGGGGCTTAGCAGTGAGAAGACGGACTTTCAGGCTGTTCCTGAATCTCTATCTATACGAAGCATCTGGACGGTCCCTTTTTGGACCCAAGCTGTCCCGAAGAGACAGTGAAAGGTAGGGGGAGATCCAGTGGTCCCAGAGATGTTCGCAAGTCTCTGGGGACCCAGGAAAAACCTCCTTGCCAGTGACTCCGGACTAGCCTCAAGGCTATTGAAACTGCAGACAGCCTAAAGAAAGAGAAAGTGTTTCCAGCTGGTAAGAAAATTTTATTGTTTAGAGATGAGAAATGGACTGCCTAAAAATTCAAACTAATTTAATTAAAGAACAGAAGAAATCTAGCGGCGATTTTGATCCTTTTAACTGGTTTTGGACAATGGTTATCCTACCTTTTAAATGTATTCACACGGATAATGGATAGATTACTCCAAACATCTCCTCTGATCTTCTGCAAGCGGGCTGTAAACCAATTCACTATAATTTGGCTGTTTACTTCTTGACACTTTTTATTGCTTGGCTGTATTGGCTTAAGATCTGATAAAATTGCACAGCTTTCAGTCTGCTTTTACTTGCAAATACTTCAGAGCTCTCAAGAAAAAAATACTAACTGCGTATAAACATGGCGTCTATTCAAGCGTCTATTCAAGTGATTTTTACAGCACTACAGAAGCTGTCTGACACAGAAGATAGACTTCAGAGAAAATTGGATTATTTGGTGTTTTTGGCAACAGAGTATGAGGAAAAAACTGAGAATGTTTTTCAAATACAAAATAAGAATGTCGGAGATAAAGAACCTGAACTTGTTGATATTCGTGATAATTGGTTTACCTCTGAGGGAGGAAAGAATGGAACGTTTGAAGAGGAGTTAACGGACAGAAAATTCACTTCAAAAGACAGGGAGCAGGAGGAGTAGGAAACATCAAAGAATTCATAGTTTATTAAATACCATCTGCAAAACATTTGATACCACTACTGAGAATTAAAGACAAACTGATAAAGGAAATAAAAAGAGGGTGGCAACATTATATGAGAGGCACTCCAGACAAAAAGGTGCAAAGATTTCTTGTATGGACTTGCTCATAAAGATGTTTGGAGAATTGGACCCACAAATGGCAGCAGATATAAGACTGTTCTGTTATTGGAGAGACACAGGTTGATAGATGGAGAGTATAATTCAAAATTAGCTAAACTTAGTTAAATCCATTTGCAATAGGTATAGATGAATAAAATTGATAATGATAGTAATGTATACAATGTTGAGTTGATATGATAAGTAATAATTGGATATGAGAAGGGAAGGTTAGAAATATATTTGGACTATATATAAAGATTATTAATAACAATAATAATTATTATAAAAAATAAATAAAACTATATACAGTTAAATCTTAACTAATAGGGGAAAATGCCTATGATATAGGATATAATTAAATAAAGAAAGGAGAATGATAATAAATTATATACATGGAAGATTAGAAATCTTTGGTATTAAATATTATAGATGTTTAGCTAAAACAGGATATGAGGACTTAATGTTAATGGAGGATTTATAAATAAGTAAATGAAATGCCAGCATGTGGTTATGGATTAAATTTTTGGTATAGTTATACATTTGAGTTAGACATTCGAATTAATATGAATTAATGGAAGAGATGCACAAAAACTTTTTGTACCAGCTGATATACCTTTTTTATAACATATTTTTGTTGTGTTTTTTGTGTGTTTGTTTTTATTGTGTTTGTATATAAGTATATCATACAATAGAGAGATTCAAAGTGTGTCTGTGGGGGGAAATATAGTTAGGATAGATTAGCAAAGGTAAGGGAATTAAGAAATGATACTAAATTATATCTGGGTTGGCAGAAGTACCATCCCAAGGAAACAAACTGAGATTTAAACTAGACACACCAACAATAGTAGAAAAGAAGGGAGAAAGGAGGAGAGATTGAACGGAAGATGGGGGAAATGACGAAAGAGGTAAGGAGAGGAGAACTGGAAAGGAGGAGAAAGAGGTGGAGAGAGGGTAGAAAGGGGAAGAGGAAAGAGCAGGAGTAGGAGAAAGGTACGGGAAGAAGGGAGGGGAAGGAGAGGAGGAAGGAGGAAAGGAGGAGAAGGGAGGAGAGGGAGAAGGAAAGGAAGGAAAGGAAAGGAAGATGGAAGGGAGAGAAAAGGAAGGAGAGAGGGTAGGAAGGGAAAGAGGAAGAGTAGGAGCGAAGGAGAGGCAAGGGAAAGAAGGAAGGGAGGGAGGAGGACGGAAGGAAGAAAGCAGAGAAGGGAGAGAGGGAGAAAAGAAAGAGGTAAGGAGAGGAGGATGGAAGGAAAGAAAGAGGAGGAGAGAAGGTAGGAAGGGGATGAGGAAGAGCAGGAGTAGGAGAAGGTACAGGAAGAAGGAAGGGAAAGGAGAGCAGGAAGGAAGAAAGTAGAGAAGGGATGGTAGGGAGAAAGAAAGGGAACATATGGTGGTGTTATAACAGGAGGAAGGATGGTAAACAAAGCAACCCAAACTGTATATTATAACCTATTAAATGAAATAATAAATGTATACGAATGATAAATGTTAAAACACTTGTAACCAACGACATGCTATATGTGATTATGGGTTTTTTTTCTGTTTTGTTTTTTGTTTTTTTTCATTGTTGTGGGTAGTGTTGTCTATGTTAACAAAATAAACAAATTATAATAAAACAGAAGAGGATTAAGAAGAAAGAGCAGGAGTTAATAGTAAATCCAGGAGACAAGAAGTTAAAAGAGGCAATTACCCTATTACGAGCACAATTTAATATGTTGATGTCAGATCAGGTGGCTACTAATTTGTTATATGCTAAACATAATACTTTTGCAATGCAAACAAACCAGGTACATGGTTAGCATATGACCAGGAAGAAACAAAATCTCGTAGCATACAAAATATATATTATAAAGATAAAGAAGTTATCAACAGGATATGATCCAAAAGGCCTTCTTAGAATTTTATACAGGATTGTACACGGGTGATAAAATACAAGGCTTAGATATAGATAGATACTTGGACAAAGAAAAATACCTATAGTTAAGGGTGAGCAAAGGGAGAAATTGAATCAACCAATAACTTTGGGGGAAATCCTCCAGGTAATTAAACAGTTAAATGCTGGGAAAGCACTGGGCACAGATGGCTTGACAGCGATTTACTATAAACATTTACAATTAGAAATGGTAGAACCTCTTAAGAAATTATTTAACAGAATCCAAATGGAAGGGAAGGTACCTCCATCTTGGAGAACAGCTTTTATATCCCTGATACCCAAAGAAGATCAAGATCTTAGTCAGCCAAAAAATTATAGGTCTATCATTACTCAACACAGATTATAAATTTTTTGCCAAAATACTAGCGAATAGGTTGATGTTGGTTACTCAGCAGCTGATTCATAATGATCAAACTGGTTTTATACAAGGGAGACAAATGAGAAGTAATGTAAGACAAATTGTTAATATATGGAGTACTTGGGAAAGAATAATCAAGTCCCCGCAGTGCTTATATTTCTAGATGCAGAGAAAGCATTTGATCGAGTGAATTGGCAATTCTTAATGAAAAGAACAAACAGACAGGGTTCGCAACTTGGGAGTCCTCCTGGACCCACAGCTGACCTTTGATCATCATCTGTCGGCTGTGACCAGAGGGGCATTTGCCCAGGTTCGCCTGGTGCGCCAGTTGCGACCCTACCTGAACCGGGAGGCTCTCACAACAGTCACTCGTGCCCTTGTGACCTCTAGGCTGGAATACTGCAACATGCTCTACATGGGGCTGCCCTTGAAGAGCATCCGGCGACTTCAGCTAGTACAGAATGCGGCCGCACGAGTGATTGTGGGTGCACCTCGGTTCGCCCACATAACACCTATCCTCCGCGAGCTGCGCTGGCTACCTGTTGATCTCCGGGTGCTACTTACCACCCATAAAGCCCTCCATGGTAGTGGATCTGGGTACTTGAGAGACCGCCTCCTGCCAATTACTTCCTTGCGACCTATTAGATCACACAGATTAGGCCTCCTCCGAGTTCCATCCGCCAGTCAGTGTCGGCTGGCGACTACGCGGAGGAGAGCCTTTTCAGTAGTATCTACGACCCTTTGGAATGATCTCCCTGTGGAGATTCGTACCCTCACCACCCTCCAGACCTTCCGCACAGCCCTCAAGATCTGGCTATCCCGTCAGGCCTGGGGTTAAAGATTATAATCCGTCCCCTCCCGAATGATGAATGAATGTTGCTTCTATTTTAATTACGTACTGTTTTATATGTCATTGTGTACTCCCTTCCCTATACGTTGTAAGCCGCCCTAAGTCCCCTCAGGGAAAAGGGCGGCCTATAAATAAATTTATCTACATTTATCTAAAACAATGCAAAAGATGCAAATAGGAGAATACTTTCTACAATCAATCAATGCAATATATCAGGAACAAACAGCAAATATAGTCAATGGAAGCTTAACAGAATCCTTTAAAATCGAGAAAGGTACAAGACAGGGTTGCCCCCTATCGCCATTATTGTTTATTATAACTTTGGAGTTATTGCTGAATAAAATATGGGAGACAGATGTTACAGGGAATTAAGATTAGGCATCATGAATAGATCACGAGCATTTGTGGACGACTTGGTTATAACTTTAACCCAATCAGGGAAACCTACTAAGGTCTTAATGAATATGATTAATCAATATGGCCAAGTATCTGGGTTTAAAATAAATCTAGGGAAAACAAAGATGTTAGTTAAAAATATGAACAGTAATCAAAGGGAAGAACTAGAAAGAATAACAGGATGTGAGATAGTTAAAAAGGTTAAATATTTAGGAGTTTATATTACAACGTCAAATGGGAAACTATATGTATAATTATGAACCATTATCGCATAGAATACAGGTAGAGATGAAAAATTGGGAAAAACTACAATTGTCTTTGTTAGGAAGAATAGCAGCAGTGAAAATGAATGTCTTGCCTAAGTTTTTATTTCTTTTTCAAATGATACCAATACTTACTATACTATGAAGCAGTAGTTTTATCAATAATTAGTGATTGTATTAATTCAACAGAGGATAGATTACTGAATATCGAGGGACATGACTTGATATACAGCTGGCATGCTTATTTGATATACGACAAGAAGATGGATAAGACTTTCAAAAGTCAGATATATAAAGAAATGCTTTATCGCGTGTCTGGAAAAAATATCAACATAAATTAAATGATAAGATACCTATGTGGGCAATTCCCAGACATGCAATAGAGAACAAGTATAGCACAAAAACAGGATGTAACCACATACAGACAGCTTCTTACTATAGAAAGAGGTGTATTACAGCTAAAACCCTTGAATGTACTAAAAGAGGAAAAGGTAATCCAAACATGGTTTCAATATGGACAGTTGCAGGCCAGATGGAAAAAGATCAGAAAATTTGTATTATGCAAGACAAGGACAATCTACTAAAACAAATTAGTGATCAAAGTCAAATGCATATAAAAGGTTAATAACGTTCTAATAGAAATGGATTCTGAAATAGAATTAGTTAAAGACTGTATGATAAAGTGGGCACAAAATTTTGAAGAACCAATAATGCTGGATACATGGGAAAAGATATGGGTAAGAAATGTAAAATTCACGCAAGCCCAAAATCTGAGAAAGAATTTTTACAAGATGTTTTATAGATGGCACTTAGATCCTAAAAATTGGCTTGCATGTATCCGAATTTACAACCTAAATGCTGGAGATATGATTGTGTTGATGCTACATATTACCATATATGGTGGACTTGTAAAAAGGTTAAAGCATTCTGGATAAAAATATGGTGGATTATGCAAAATATTTTTAAAAAGAGGATAACGTTTACCCCTCAGTTACTCTTGTTAGGTATAACTACTGATTGTACTGTTATAGAGACTAATTTGATTTTGAACCTAACAACGGCAGCAGGACTATTGGTGGCGCAATACCTGAAGAAGGAAGATTTGCCTACTATTCAAGAATGGACATTAAAAGTAACAAACTTAGCAGAGATGGCTAAAATATCAGCATATCTTAAGGATCATTCAGATGAGAAATATAAACTGGAGTGGAAAAGATGGATTGATTATATTCAAAATAAATATGGGACTAAGAAATTCCAGATAGCTTATGACTGAAAAAGCAAGGAATGACGTAATTTGTTTAGAGTTAGCTTAACAAAAGAGGGGTTAAAGTACAAGTGAAAGATGATGCTAAAGTTTCTTTTAGTTTATTTTAGAATATGATTGTTAAAGATTTATACCCTGTATTTGCTCTGGGAAGTCGGGGGGGGGGGAGGTTGGAGGAGAGATGGGTTTGGGTGGGGAGAGTGGCGGAGAGGAGGTAAATATTTGTAAAAGCTTTTTAAATTTTCAATAAAAAAGAAATTTAAGCAATGAGTAAGCTTCATAGAAAGGAGATCTAAACAACAGGCATGAGCTGCAAACTGACAGAGGTTCAGAATTCATGGCAGCAAGTTTTTAACAGTGGTTGGGACAGTTGGGAATAAAACACAGATGCACAAATCTGTACACAGCAGCTGAGAATGGCATAGCTGAGCGTGTGTTACAAATAATGAAGGACTCATTGCTGGAGGATTCTGGTCTGAGCAGGTCATATTGGGGTGAAGCCATGTTAACTGCTAATTATTTAATCAATAGACTTGGAGTTCCTCAATTAATGATACTCCATATGCAGAGTTATGTGGGGTGAAAGCCATCTCTGGTGTTAAGGGTGTTTGGAAGCAATGCATGGGTGCATATTACAAAGCAATTAGGAGAAAAGATCAACCAAAGGTTAGAAAGCTTAGGTTTATAGGCTATGAGCCTGGCTCAAAGAGCTATCGCTTTAGCAATGGGAGCAAGAGACTAGTGATTTCTAGGTCTGCTAGCTTTGCAGAGCAAAATTTGAACAGAATTGATGCAAATTTTTGGAATGATCCACTTGGTAGCTCACTTAGTGATGGTAACACACAGTGACGGTGTCAGCATTCAGGGAAGAAAAACTGAAAAAGAGCAAGAAAAGTAGTCAGGAGAAGATGATGGCTCGGATATGAAGCGAGAGGGTTGAAACACAAGAGCAGTAAATGCCATGCAGGTTAGAGCGATGGAACAAGGAGATTCCACCTGACAGGTATTCTGCTAATGAACTTTGGGTGAGGACAAAAGTGAAGCCTGTGATCAAGGATATATCAGTCAGCAATAGGGAGCTTGTTATATCTGTCACAATGGTTCACACCAGACATAGCTTGTGCAGTAAGCATCTTAAGTCACTTTACTGTTGCACCAACGCAATTACATTGGATGGGTATAAAAAGGATTCCCAGGTATTTCAAGGGAATTGTGAACTTGGGTCTTCAAATAGAGGTCTCTAAAGAATATTAAGTTCTTCATTTTTTGTCTATTATAGTCATAAAAGAAGGTATTTACATGAATCCTGCTTAATTTTGTGTAAACTTGTGTGCTGGTTGGATTGCTGCAAACTCTAACATTTTTCTGGTCGAGGCAATCAAAGGCATGGGCCTTTACATATGGTCTTCCAAAACACCCAGAGAGTGTCATCAATATTTGCTAACAAAAAAGGAAAATGCTAGCAGTGTGACTATGCTCTTATTGAGATAGTTTAAAACATAGGGATTGGTAGAGTTGGCCTTCCAGAAGTATCAAACACCCATTCCATCTTTCTTTCCTAAAATTAAAAAGAAAGTTTGACATGCCATTTTAAAGGGGATGGATATTTTTGAAATATTATCAGCTCTTCTAAGAAAGAATAGACCAAAAAACAAATGACATGTAAGTCAATGCTACTTTTAAAGTAATAGAATCTTGCAAGTCTAAATGTGCTTCTTCCTCCCTCCCTTTATCTTTGTATGAATTAGGGAGGGGGTTTTGTGAGATATTTATTCATGCTACTTTCTTAGGATACGTTCAGCCCCCTTTTATCTGACTATTGCCTTGGTAGCAGCTCTTCCTCCTGTCCTTCAAGGCCATCCTACAAATATTCAGGAAATAAACATTCATTTTGTCTCCGATCCAATTACTGCCTGTTGTGCCAAAACCCATCACAATTATCTTAATATTAAATAGTTACTCTTGAAATGCAGCTGATAGAATATCTGTAATTAGCAATAGCAATAGCATTTAGACTTATATACTGCTTCACGTTGTTTTACAGCCCTCTGTAAGCAGTTTACAGAATCAGCATATTTCCCCCAACAATCTGGCTCCTCATTTTACTGACCTTGGAAGGATGGAAGGCTGAGTCAATCTTGAGTCTGGTGAGATTTGAACTGCCAAATTTTAGGCAGCCAGCAGTCAGCAGAAGTAGCCTGCAGTACTGCATTCTAACCATTGCGCCACCACAGCTCAATTAGTTACATTACACATTTATTATGCCCCACTTTGATAAAAGGTTGTATCCCCCAGCACTATTTTGTATTATCTTCCAAATTTTGGATTTGGAAGACAAAAGATGGTTTGTTTTCTGCCCCAACTGTCAAACATGTCAGGTATGTTTGATAAATTCCAACTATCATTTGAGCTGCCACTTTCTCCTTCTCAAGAAAGAACCCTAGGAGAATAAGAGGGAATTCAAAAGGCAGGAATGTAGCTTGTTGGATTTCCTCATTTCTCTTATCCTGAGTTGAATGTTGAGGAAATATATTTCACTGGATCACTATCAGCCATTGATATTGCTTGATGTTTACAATTCTGTTTAACTCTTGGAGCCCAAGATGGAGAAAAAATCTACTAAGATTTGTTTGCTGAATAACTGTTACTTTATAGCAACAAAGTATGCTTTGTTATAGAACTGGTTATAGAACAAGTATATAGAACTGTGTATTCTGTCAGTTTGCAGCAGTAAATTGTAAAGTGGGAAGTAAGATAGTATTAATTAAAACAATATTGGCTAATCTATATTTTAATATACCAATAATGGCAATGATACTCCTGGATGTCATTAGCTGAAGTTCTCTAAATAGAAAGAGGAGCAAGAGAATCAAAATTAAAACAATAAATAACTAAAAGGAAGGATGAGATAGGGAGAATAATTTGAAGATGAACTGGGAAACAGATGCTTATATGGAGATTAGAAATAAGTGAAACTTTTAGCCTTTAAAGTGGAATGAGTAAGCACCTGAGATAATCTTTCCATAACTATTGAATGCAGAAGGTCAAACACGCAGTTATGTTTTTGTACCATATTAACCTTGATAGATATTATACATACGCCTGAAAAAGTTATTTGCTTAACTTTATTCACCTAACTATAGTGAACAATGCACAACAGTTTTATTTCATTCTGGTTGAGGTGATGTAAACCTCTATTGTAATGTGATATCTGGAAGGCTATGATTTACTCGAAAGTAATAGATACTACTTTACAGTGACTTTATATGTTTATTTTTCTAATATACATCTTCTTATTTACTAATAAGCTATTTGCTGTAATATACTCAAAAGACAAGTTAATGAGGATAACTCAGCTATATGAGAGGCAGAATTACAATACTCAGTATAAATTAAGAAGGCTCCTTAACTAACTGAACTGCTAAAATATCCTATGTAAAATCTGGGTCCCACAGCAGCTATTTGATCCATGGAAGCGCAGCTGTC